>NW_024582531.1:825333-878170 GCF_018398535.1 Haplochromis burtoni | reverse complement strand
CCTATACAGCTTGGAGTAAGACAACATGCATGAAGAGGATGATGTGGACAAAATACTCATTTGCCTAATAATTCTGCACTCCCTGTATATGCTGGTGACTGCTGTCCAACACCTTTTACCTTTTGCAATAACACTTTTCATTTGAACTGTAATGCTTCCTCTGCTGTTGCCTCCACATGGCCGCTGTGCTATGATGCACATGAGTCACTTTCACTCCAGCATCAACCTGTTGGATCAAGGTCCTCAAGGGATTAGGTAGAACTTCAGTCTCTGCCGTCCCCTCTGTTCAGCAGGAAGTAATGAGGTCAGAGCTTTTAACGTCTACTTTGCACGCTCTCTATTTACATTTTAATAAAGCCGTTTCACATGAGTTGGCTGACTGAAATGCAGTTGAGAGCAAGAGGCTGTTTGATGGTGCATTTAGGTGCTCATGAGGGGAATAGGAAGATGTGAAAACCCTTCTCAAACTAGTTGAATCATTAAATTATAACTGCATGGATGTGCATTAATGTGGATCGCCAGGACTGACTTGGAAGCTCAGTTTTTTTCTGTCTATGCGGGTTCGGTGCCCGTTATTGAAGATAGCTGTTGCGTTTTGCCCTCTTGTGTCCCAAGCTACAAGCTAATAGGAAATGCGACCAAATGTTAAATAAAAAAAGGGCAAAGAGCTCTTTATTAATATTTGCCTTCACACACACTGTATTAAATGGGAGCATTGGAGCAAATAGTGTTCCTTCAAAGTGTTCATTGTTGAAGAAATTCTAAAGGCAAGCCCTTATCCCTAACCTTAACTACATATAAACAAATCAGACTTCAACTGTGGATCTTATTTAGTGTACATACCCACAGTTGTGTGTATTTGTGCTTTGTCCACAGGAAAATGTTTCTCTGGCAGACATCCTTTCTTTGCGGGACAGTTGTCTGTCTGAGGAGGAGGTGTGGGCAGTGTGTGCAGAGTGTGTTCTGGCCCTGCAGAGCATCAGACCCTCCCACCTCTTCCACACACTGTGCATAACACCAGACACTTTGGCCTTCAACGCCCATGGGAATGTTTGCTTCATGGAGCAGCTCAGTGGTGAGTCTATAGCTCAGGCTTGTGTCCTGTGTTCCTTTTTTAGACATTAACCACCTTTGTATATGCTAATTACAGGCAGTTGTTATTGTTTCTGACTATTTTCAGGGCATTTTTCATATATATAGAATTTTACCTGTCACTTGTTAGTGAAGCTGAGTGCTGAAGCTCACACATGCTAAAGGGAGAAATCAGTTTTATATTTTGAATATAGCAGATCAGATCAGAGCTACAGATTGTGCCTAAATTCCAGCTCGAGCTTTTTTTTCTGACATACAGAGAACAGGCGCCTTTTTCCCCCCTTTAGTGATTTGTTGCCCTGATCTGTATCACTTTCAATTTGCAAATTTCTGCCTGAAAATACTCTGTTAGTGTCTCACTGGATGCGTCGCGCTTTGCCGAGGTCGGCAGGTCTGCCCTGATTTGCACAGACAACATCTTTTACCCCATCACAGGGCTGCAAGGCCCAGTGACATTAAATGAAAATACTCTGTGAGCAACTATTAAGCCTCACCTCTTCTATTCTTCTTGGCTCCTTTGCATCTCATCACATATATGAGCGCTTGCACTGCAGCGTGCACATACTCCGTCAGAAATTGATAAGCATTGATTAGATCAACAGGGTTGCCAGGGGGATTGTTGTTGTGGTAACAGCGTGGATAGCCTAGCAGCACTCGGCCCGCTCACACTCGCAAACACTTCACAGCCGCCGTGGCATCCGTTAAAGTGGTTGCATCCATTTTTAATTTCCACGCATCTCTTCAGTCAGTAATAGAGACGCTTTGAAGTGATGTCTTGATTACTCTGTCAGCTGAAATTCTTCGCAGTCTCGTTTGTTGCCATGCTTTATTGGATTGTGTTCAGTCCGTTGGCTATGATTCACACTGCGAGAAGAGAAAGAAACTGCAGTGCTCACATTACCCTTCTTGCGTTAGTTCTACTGAATAGAGTTCATCTATATCGTTCATCAGTGCACCGCATTCCCAGCTTTCCTTGCTGCACCGCTCCCTATTGATTCCTTTTAATTGAACTGTTTGTCAGATCGCAGTGCAATTTCAAGCAGACACATGGTGTATTGGTCAATCCCATGCCCACACACACAAACAAACGGGCTCTAATGCTGTATCACAGAGTGACCTTGAGGGGCTTTGATGACGGGTCTCAGTGGGAACAACAGTTGCAGCGACACTTTAATGCTGTTTATTTCAGATGATTTACTATTGCGGTAATATCAGGAAGGTAATTGGATGTCATGGTGGGTGTTTTGGCAGCGTTTGCATCGCCAGAGCAGAGACACGCTAACAAAATGTGCTCTAATGGTTTTTTTATACAGCGATGACCAAGAAAAGCCGCGATTTTTCCCACAAGGTTTCACATCGCAAGCTGTTCAGTTTGTGATGAAACGGTGCCGGCTGTGCGCTGTGGGAAATACGATCAGCACATTTGGAAAGCGTGATGAATCTCTGGTATTGCTTGGCTCATGCTACCTGTTGTGTTAAAATGCTGTAGGCATACATGACTCACCAAGCTCCCACCATCACCCTGGAGGCAACTGCGTCACTGACAACGGCTGTCTTTTTTTCTTTTTTTTTTGTTACTCGCCTTCATTGCCCATTTCACTGTGTTACAATATGTCCTGACTACAAAGAGTTTACATGTCTTGTCCTTTTTTCTTTTTTTCTTTTTTTTGTTCCTGTCTGCCCTTTTATCTTTCATGTTTGATTGAAGATTGAGCTTTTTTGATATATATATATATATATATATAAACAAAATACAGTGAGAGAGAGAAGGAAAGAAAACTAGAAGGAAGAGTAGAAGGAACTAAAAGGAGAGTGGGGTAGGCAGGGTTTGTGGAAATGAACGGTCGTGAGAGATTGGATCAAAATGTCAAAGGTAGAGAGAATGCTAGCAAGGTAAGGGAGGGACTGATGTTGTTGACATATTGTTGAAATTCCAAAATAATTATTAGAAAAGGGGATAAAGGATGAAGAAATTAAAGAAAAGACATGAGGAGGGGAGAGAAGAGGGAGGATGATATGGAACAAAGGAAGAGAGAAAGCGGAGATGAAAATAGGTAGGTGCAGGAGATGAAAGACAAGGGGAGATGAAAAAGCAAAGTATGAGAAAAGGGGTGACAAAAAGAGAGGTGAGGAAAGAGCAATTTAAAAGAAACGGAAGGAGTAAAATGAAAAAAGATGGGGAAAGAAAAACAAGCAGAGAGTAGAGAGAAGGAAAGACAAGGAGGGGAATGATGAAAGCAAAAGGAAGGAAGATGGCGGGAAAAGATGAGTGAGTGAAAGAACAAAAGAGGAGAGGAGTCAAAAAGTTTAAGAGGTCTGGAGAGGAGATTGGAAATAGAGTAAGGAAGACACGGGAGAGGAGAGAGAAGGAAAGGCAAGATGAGGGGAGAAGAAGAAAGCATACAGGTGAGTCAAGGCTTGAGAACAAAAAATCAGGTGAAGTTAAACATAACTTTAAAAAAAAGGATGAGTTGAAAGAGGTGATAGAAAAGGAGGTGAAAGGGGAGAAAAGCACAGAAATTCACACTGACCTCTGAACACCAGGAAGAGATAGCCTAGCTCTAGCAGACAAGCCCCCAAATTGTCCTGACCCACTTTATTCCCCTTCTGCCTTTTCCGTCTTTTCCTGAGCTCACTCGAGGGAGTGGATGTTACATTCGTAGTGATGTTTTCGTGCATCTGGATGTCCAGTCTAAGCGTCAACCTATTTCAGGAGGACAAAGTGAAGAATGCAGAGCTGCTCCTCTGTGCCTGCTTCCCTGCTCTGATCAGCAGATTGCTCATGTCTTGTTTGCCTGGGATTATCTCTGACACACGCATTAGGCAAATGAAGGGAAGCGTCTGCACTAGCCCACTGGACCGTTGTGGTTTAGCGTGCTGGGTGCATATTTCTCTGATTTGCATCTCATTATGGGATATGCTTAGCAAGTAGGTTACAGTACAGAACTGACATGACTGTACGTCTGAGTGTTTACATCAAATGGCCTGTTTGTTCCCCACTTTGATGAAATGATGATGTTTGCATGCTTAATGGTGCAGTTAATTGGTATGCTTTCAACCTGCAGACGATCCAGAAGGCTCCTTCGTGCCGCCTGAGTTTGACAACACTGGCAGCACGTTTGAGGTGAGAAATGCTGAATCTTCTTACTCGATGTGGTCAAAGGGACAGTGCAGTCATTCACCCCTGGGAGTTTCTCAATACAGCACACAGTGGTGATGTTGCTGAAAGAGAGGAGAGTGTTGTTTGTTCTCTGCTCTCACCTTAAACTCCATGCAAGACAGCAGCCATTCAGTTATATGCCCACCTCTGTCACCTCGAGCTGTGAAACAGTTATATTTGTGAACTTTCTAATTCCAAAATAGTTTATATTTTTATAATTTTCACAATAAATTCTATCTGTATGTCTGTAATAATTAGCCCTTTTTTTTCTCTTTATTCCCCCCTCCAAGTATGCACAGTTTATGGCGGCTCTAAAACAGCTGTTATTCATTTGAGCACACAATTCAATAAATGAAACCATTTATTTCCAAAGTGACAGCTGTGCGTTACATCTCTGAAGCTTTGTGATGTATCAAACCATGGATATAAATGGATTCAGTTTAAAGCTTCAGGCTGAGATGTGGAAATCACTATAGATTCTGGCCAAGTCAGTGACATTCATTTTATTGATTATATGCTATATAGAAATATTCTGCTGTGGCGGGGCGTGGCCTGCGGTGCCGTGCAGAGGAGGCGGACGCACCTGCACGGCATCCGCAATCACGCCCCGCCGAATTAAATATTGTACTGGGTCCTGTGGTTGGGTTGTTGGTGTTATGTTGAGCTGGAAGCAGGAGAGCTGCAGCTCTGAGTGCGAATGTACAGCAACCGTGTAGGGATTAATAAAAGCAGCAAAATGCCACTGGGTCTGCCGTGGTCGTTTACATCTGCAAATAGTCATACAGACTAATGTGTAGTTACTTACGGCAAGAAGGTTGCGTTTTTGGTAGCATTTACGTGCATGGCATTCTGTGTGTACACACGATCGCTCGAACGGTTGTGAATGAATTCTGATAAAACTTTGTGGGGAAACTAGGAATCAACTAAACTAGGATTCTTACATACTGAAGTGAAATGGACCAAAATTGATTGATTGATAATACTCTATTCATCCCGAGGGAAATTGGGTTAAGGCTGCCAGCCGTACCAGCGCCATCTTACCCTTCCGACCATACATGAATTACACAAACATCACATGGGGAAGACAGGTCAGAGAGGTATAACAATGGAAAATGCACAACATGAGGAAAGACCATACCAAATCTGTTAAGAAACACTGTAAAAAGCACTGTATAAAAATTTTAGATGTCATGTTATATTTGACCTTTGACCGCTCTTTCAAGGTCAGTAGATTGAACTGAATGTCAAAGTGATAACTATGTTTCTTAATGTAATTATTTCCATTAAGAACATAAAGGCACATAGGGAATGATATATGGTGATCCTAAATAGCGCGTTATTTTATTATGACTGTGTTACAGTACATACATAATAACTTGAATACGTGTGCGATGTTCCTAAATAATGATTATTTGCACAAATTTCAAGAGTGTAAAAATGGTTTGGCAGGAACTAAAACAAAACAACTGATTACATGTTCACGTCTATGGCAATGTCATGCATACAGTTTGTGCAGCTGTAAATTTAACACCAGAATATAAAGTGTGGATTCATTATGCAATGCACAGGTTTGCATACCTGACATACTTTCAGCTGAGAATCTACACTGGCACATTATTGTTATTGTTCAGAGTAAATTATCAGTGATCTAGGCAGGTGTAAACAAAACCACTTTTATGAAAAAAGTCAGACTTCCCAGCCATAGTCGAGGTTTTTTTGTTTTTGCACCTTGTAGCCGCTGTGCAGATTAACAATGTGCCATTGAGCAAACTGTACAGATAAATATCATTTATTATTAATCGCTGTGTATGTTGATATTTCATCACAGTTACGTTTCAGGCAGACGCACTTTGAGAAAAGCCTTTTTAAATATTTTAAATGCGTGTGTGCTATCTGCGATTTTTAACCAAATAGCAGGTTACACACCATTTTGCCACTTTTGATTACTCATATACGCACGGTCAATTTCACTGCAGTTGAAGAGATCTGCTGCGAATCCTGCCCTGAATTACACTTGACTACATTATTCTGAGAGGTGTTTCTAATTTGTTTTCCTCCCCATTTACATTCACGGGCGGTGCGAAATGTCAGAGACACCTGAATATAAAGCAGTTCAGTCTACACCACCACTAAGTGTGACCTCACTGCTAAAACATTAACACCTACATCTGTGTCAGCAAGAACATGGCAGTATATTATGTACACCATAACAGAAGAGTTGTATCGGATTACATTATATTCATTTTGGATGGGTGGATTAGCAAATGCTTCTTTGCTTTGAGTCAGTCTGAAGTGCAGGAATCAGCCTCACAGCTCATGCCTGATACACGGTCTGACCTCTTTTAACTGACTATAATCCCAGACCTCAGTGATTCACTTGGCTGGTACACAGTATCATCATGACAAACACAAACTGTGTCCACAGCTATGAAAATAAGCTTACAGTTTAATTCAACCCAAATTTCCCTTTAACATTCAGCAGTCTAAATCTTAAAACAGACTGGATCGAGTTGTTCTTCTGACTAATGCGTTTAAGCACGAGCCTCTTTATCCACGAATTTGCATACTTTTCATTGTAAGGTGCTTGCAGCTCCAGGTGTAAACATGTCTGAGTACTCTCCTCTGCACATTTATCTTTGTTCCTGCTGCAATTCTTTTAAAAGTAAGTCTGCATTTCTCTCACTGGGCTTAATAAATGTTCATCTCCATTATGTATCCTTTTTCGCTGTGGCTGAGTGCAGCTGTGTAACCACTCTATTCATCTTTTTAGACTTCTCTGTACATCTATGTCTGCTGTATTATGGATACAGCACTGAAAAAACTTTATTGTCAGGAAACAGACAAATGCCTTTCATGCGACTGAATTCTAAAGCTTTCTGCTTCCTCCGTAGAAATGCAGAATTCAAATGTGAAAGTCGCACTCTGCCACTGAGCGGTGCGACTGTTCTCACCACCGCATGAATACATTTGCAGCAGACTTATGTAACTGGATTTCAAAGTAAACTGTGCGTTCTAATTTTTTGCAGTTTTTCTAAAGAACTTCTTCTTCTTGCACATTTGTTTACCACATAAGTATGGGTCGAGCCTACTTCAACTGTTGGGAGCGATAGTTATGCGTAGGTCATGAACTCCGGAGCACCTGGTTCATATCCACTGCTGTCTCAGGGCTGACCATAATATCCACCGTCAGCGAAGCAAAGCAACACAAAGGCTCCGTCATAAATATGCCTACCTGGCAGCGATGCATAGCAATTATGGCCTATAAAGTTGTTACGGGATAGAGTGTTATTTTGAGCTTTTCTAAACTCATTCATGGATTCAGATCTCTGTGTGTACTGTAAATTCACAGCTGCAGCTGCTTCGTGATAATGACAGTGTTGTCTCCCTGTCTACCCCCGGCTACAGGGCCATGTTTATTCTCTGGGCTCTACGCTTTCTGCCGCACTGAACTTTGTCATCGAGCCAGAGCTGGAGGCAGATCTGGGAGAAGAAATCCAGAGGCTGCTGGAGCAGATGCAGGAGGAGAAGCCTGAGGACCGGCCGCTCCTGCAGGTACAAAAAAACCTGCTGACTCTTTATTACTGTTAGAATGATTTATAGAAAGCTGCGTGGTTTAAACTGCATGAGACAGCTGTGAAATAATTAGAGGTCTCACTTCAGAAGGCGTTTTGTCCTGGGATCACACTAAAATCATTATAACTTTCACACAAATGGGAAAATTGGGTGATTTGCCTTTTTGACATGTAGTGAGACAGGAAAATATGGTTAAATATGAAATGTGTCGTGTTGAACAAATAGGAAAAGAACTGAAAAGCAATATCTCGTCATGATCTAATACGATGGATAATGATTGGCCAATAGCAATGTGTAGCCTGTACCGATGCTTTCCTCACATATATCAAGCCAAACAGTACATCCCAGCAGAACACGGAATGACTATTGCTTTACAGTCAGAACAAATATATGGATACTTTGTGTGATTACTGTAGTATTAAATCATGTCTGCTTTTCAACTATTAGACAAACTGACAGTCCATATTACTCCAGTCAGTCCGTGCTCTTGAGCAGCATCAAGTGGAAATAATGTGTCACTGCAAGTTTTGCATTTCACTGTCAGCCTCTTACAAGATAAACCTCAAAGAAAAAGAAAAACAGAAGTAAAATTGCTCATTCTAAGTGGAAAAAGGTGTTATATGATTGTAATATGTACTACAACTTTATGAGAACCCTCTCAGAAGTCTGCATATAAGCATACAGAATAAGGCTCATGAAGAGCTCATGGTAACAAAATCGCAAAAAAACCCCAGCAACTAGTCAATAATTCTGAGCAGTCATCCCTCCAGAAACAGCTAATTGGAAGGGGTTGCCAAAACACCCAGGCAAAAGTCCAAATCTAGAGATAAACAACAGATTTCAAAAAGAAAAAAAGGAGATTAAACACTGAAAATATATACAAAACTGCATAAACAGATAAAAAGTCCAAAAATGCTCTACAGCTCTAACATAGATGCCAATAATCCAGTGAATATCCACGCAGTGAAACACTGTGTATGTATGTGATGTATGAAAACAATATGTAGGAGAAATACATTTATTCACAACTACTTGAAAAAGTAGCACATACACACGGTACTATGTATGTGTTTTCTGTTCATGTGTTGCAAACCTGCAAGTGTAACACTCCCACAGGACATCCTGTCTCTGGCCGAAGGACGGCTGTCCCGCACCTCCTCTGCAGCTGTGTGCCGCAAACTCTCCTCAGTTGGACGACGCGTGCTCTCCATTGAATCGGTTTCAAACTTTCAAGGTTATCATGTTCATCACGTGTATTCAAACAGATCGCCCCTTAGTCTCTTCCGTGATTTCTCCTGCTGTTATTTTCTTTCTTTTGGCATCCACAGATGGGCAGGAGAGCTCCTGGGAGGCGAGATGGCAGCATTCCAAACCTAAATGTCTTCTTAAAAGACTGAGCTCAGATGACAACACCAAAGATCAGCATGACAGTTCTGTTAAAACAAATGGTCTGTCCAGGCAGCAGGTATGGAGCAAGTTTTTAAAAATGTAGCAAGCAGCTGGAGGAAGAAATGTTTTTAAAAACCTGTACTGCCAGCAAACAGCTTTTCCAGAATGTTATTGGTACCTATTCAGAGCCATTTCATAATTGAAATATATGTTTTATTTCATTTTCTGACTGTGTGCTAAATGAGCTAGTGATGCAACATCATGTCAGAAAAGTTATTGGCAGATTTAAGCAACATGTTAACACATTCCTTAAAGGAATCATATACAGTATTTAACTGTGTTTGCAAAGAGTAGAATATTACTATACAACTTGCTTTACAAGATTTTATTTACATTGTTGTTAGAATTTCAAAAACAACTTCTACTGTATAAACCCCTATTAGATTACCAGAGTTTGTACAATCATAAAGAGCTTGAAAGTCAATATTTGGTATGATCACCTTTATTCTTCAACACAACTTGAACTCTCTTAGGCAGATTTCTTGGAATTTCTTTAAGTAATCTTCAGGAATATTTCTCCAGGCTTCATGAAGGACAGTCAGAGCTCTTCTTTGGATGTTGGCTGACTTTTATTCTGTTCTCTGTCACGATGATCCCACACCACTTCGAAAATGGTGGTGTGGTCCATGACAAAGCCGCCACCGTGTTTTACAAATGACATTCACTGTTGTGCCTCTCTCCAGACCTCCTCTGTGCATATTGACAATGATTTGAACCAAAATAATTCATCTCTCCATGAAACCTGTTTCCACAGATTCTCAGTGCAGTTCTTGTATTATTTGGCATACCTCAGCATTTTCTCCTCGTTTCCCTTGCTTAGAATGATTTCTTGACAGTTTCTTGATCATCTGATCTTAGCTCGATTTGCTCCAGTTTCTGAAGGACATGACTTTTAGATAGTGTTCATCTGCTGCCATAGATAATTTTTTAGCTCTGTCTTTTCTTTTTTTCCTCCTCTTGTCCAATTACCTGAAATTTCTTTAAGGACAGACTGCAGGACAGACCTTCAGAAAGCCTGAATAACTATTGCTCAAGAAAACTTAAAAATACAAGAAAGTCTGACTGCTTGAAAGAGTGGCTTAAGATCTTTGGGCAGTGCTGTATATTTGCACTGATGCTCATATTAAGCTTGGCAAAAGTTTCAAATCATAGGGACCTAATTTCTGTCAGTAATCCCTAAAAGCTCGGGCTTCAGATGCTCCAAACTCTTTGGCCATATTTGTATCCATAGATCTGTGTGATGTCAGAGAGAATATCTTCATATGGTCACCTTAGGCACAAAACTCCAGAATACAATATAAAATTGTAAAGCATAACATTATCAAGAAAAAAAAACTATGGAGTTGAAAAAGGGCAGAATTGAGATTTATGTTCTTTCCATTTCAGTTTGCTCAGTTATCTAAACTATGGTTTCTGTTTTACCATCTAGATAATTAAGTTTATTTTTTGCCTTCAAAACAGCCGAAACCAATGATAATGTTCTCAATCTGCAGCTGTGTGGGGGCTGGGATTCCTCTCTCTGGGCTGAGGACATGGAGGGCAGTGAAAGAGACAGCTTGATCTTGACAGATGAGATGGATTGCCGTTCTCACAACAGCTCCCCAGTGAGGAGGAGAGCACAGCAGAGGCTGAACAGAGTGAGGGGGGCCCTTAACCGCTCCTGTTCTGTCCCGGACTCCAACAACCCCCCCTGCTTCTCCCCTCCAAGTCACGGAGACATCAGTATACCGGTTTCAGACCTCACTGAGATAGGAGCAGACGAGCACTTGAGCTGCAAGTCTGTGTGGAGTAACAGACTTCAGAGATTCAGCCGGGGAAAGTCCTGTGAGACGTACCCACACTGTAACAGTGAGGACTGCTGGGAAATGTCCAGAGAAACTGAGGATGCTGCAGAGACTGAACACACCAATATTCAAGAGTGCCACGAAAGTCAGTGTGAGGAGTGCGCCCAGGACTTCATACAGGACTTCGTGCAGGAAGTGCAGGACTCCTCATCCTGTACTTCCCTGAACATGGAACAGGACTCTTCTGAAGACCAGACTTCACTAAACCACAGTCTATACATTCCTAATAACTACATGACCAAAAGCATGCTGTTCCTGAATGAAGAATCTCAGGATGAGGTTAGCCATTGCCAGACAGCCTTTAAATTTATGGCTCTATGCTCACATCACATATTTTCTTGCAGAGAAACAACAGAGGTCTCAGGTGAAGGCTGAAGTGGGCTCAACCTTTTTGTATCCTCTCAAAAAAGCTTTGAGTTGGCAGTTTTAGAGGAATATGAAGGGAAGATATGAAGGGAAGAGCTGGGTTCATTTCATAGTCTTTAACTGCATTGTATGACCTATGTCAGTACAGGATCTTTGCTCATGTTAAGATGGCTGAAAAGCTTTGGTGAAAAATGCTTGAGTGGATGATGATGATAATTTAAGATTGTTGAGCTTTCACCATGCAGCTAGCCAAGGAGGAGATTGCTAAGATTATTAGGGAATAAAAAAAGTCCAGAGTATTTCGCACCTTCTAAAAAAAAAAAAAAGTGGAGAGAGATACAGTAATGTAAAACTGTTACCTGATTTCAGATTTTTGCAAATAATTAATCCTCTTTGAAACAGCTTAGTCAGATGAAAAGCTCACCCACACATTTCTCACACCCGCAAAACCATAAAATTAGAGTCAAGTGACAGAGTAATCACATAGGTACTCAGCAGCAATAGAAGCATTAAAAAATAGATTGGAATTGCTCCAGTTAGAGTTAATTAGGCCTTCTGAGGGAGCATCTGAAACTCTTTAATCTATAACACATTCCCTTTTTAAGATTGGTTTGTTCTTGTTTTCTTTCCAGTGGATCTCTCTAAGAGAGTTGCTTGCTCGTTGTGGACGGAGGCTGACAGTTAATGAGCTGTGGGCTCTGTGTTACACCTGCCTAACCTCACTGCAGAGCTACATTGACTTTCCAGGTGATTTTACCCACTGTATTCACAAAACCAGGAAGAAACTATCCCTGCAACAGCAGTTTTCTCTTCATTTTTGAGCTACAATAGCTTACAATAGACTGGTAGAAAGTTCCAAAGCGGAGAGAAAAAACTGACTAGAAATATTATGCAAATTACGTTACATGGTTCTAGCTCACAATTCTTCTGTGCAGCTGATTTCTCTCTTTTCTGTTAGCCTATTTATGCCTGGACACGGTGCATGTGGGCTGCAAGGGAGAAGTGCTTTTTTTGAAACCTAAAAACATAGGTAGGTACTTCTTAGTCATCTGCTGTTGTGTTTTTCAGGTTTTTGGGGGAGGGATTTGCAATCTCTAGTTGTATACTCTCAAAATACTCACTGAAAATGCACTCTTATCCAACGTGTATGAGTATATGTTGACTTTAGGAACTAACTGTAAGTGTCCTTTGCAGGATCTAGAGATGAATTTTATCTTGCTCCTGAATATCAAGAGCATGGAATTGTAACAGAGAAGGTCGGTCTGTCAGAACTGCTTTCATTCATTTTTAAAGCGAAATTTTAAATAATTTATTTCAAATTAACCCCCACCCCGCTTCTTTTTGTTCTCGTCTGTCTTTGCTCAGGTTTGCGTGTATGGGGTTGCTGCCATTCTCTGGGCCACAGCCAAGTTCAGTTTATCACCTAATCAAAAACTGGCGATGCCTCGGAAATTAAAGAGACTGCTCCTGGAGATGGCTAAGAGGACGCCTATCGAGCGACCTACCATCGACATGGCTAAAAAAGTATCATAACCCATTATTATTATTATTATTATTATTATTATTATTTAAAAAACATGAATTGTCACCTTAATCTAACACTATGAGTTGCTAGTTTTTCTCTAATGAAAGTCTTTATGTGGTTGTCAAAGCAAATTATCTGTGGGGCTCTATGCCTGACACTGCCAGACAAGAAAACCCTTTATCACTAGCTGGCTGTTACTCTGTTTTCTTCTTTGAACACATACAAAGGCATCACAGTCTTTTACTACATTAGCTTCAAATGAACTATCACAGTGCTTTTTGAATTCCTGAAATTTCTGACAAGAATGTCTCCAGCTAGTGATATTTTTGTCATCAGAAAGTTATTGTAAAAATACAACATGACAATTTGATTTCAGTATTTGTGCTTTTTTTTTTTTTTGTTACAAATGAAAATTGGGTTGTAAAACTTACATTTAGAACAAACACGCTGGCATGTTAAACAGAAGCCTGGAGTTATCTTACAAAGGTAGGTGCTTATATTTATAGAATAGAATTAATGACTTTTTTTAAGCATTTAAAATGCAGTACAGAATTCCCAGTGCCATTTTAGAGGCCACGGGGAGTCTTTACTGTTGTTAGTTTAAGAGCACTACTGAAGATTTCAGAACAATACTACAGACTTTTTGATTTTTGATAGCAAAGAGCCACAGCAGCAGCTTGATTCCATTGATATCATGGTTTCCTCGTGACCTTTGCTGTTGCACAAATTATTTTTTTCCGTATTTCTGGCCTCTGTGGTCTCTAGAAGACTTGGAGGCTTTTGTAAAGCTTAGGACATCGAATATTTCCACTTATGAGCAAATAAAAAATGTCAGACTATGCAACTGTGGCTTCAGTACTAATTAGTATATGTTAACATGCTAAACAGGTTTGTCGGGTTTTGAGTTTTATGGTCAGATATAAAGTCATGGTAAAAAAACAAAAAAACAATGTATCCCATCTTTAAATTCTAATGTTTTATTTATCAGGACATAATAAAAAAAAGATCTGATTCTTACCAGGACTTAAAGTTAGTAAAATAAAACAGATAAATTGCAGAAGCAGTATGTGAAAAACTACCAAACCAAATGATTCAATAGCTTGTAGAACTAACTTTATCAGAACCTGGAGTCTTTGTTTCATAAAAGACTTTATGACACTCTCATGTCATTGTGGAGGATTTTGGCCCACTTGTCTTTCTGCTTTATTTTATAGAGGGGTTGATTTTATTGAGGTTTGAAGCCATTCATTCACCACAGGTTGAGGTCTCAACTTTGACTGCACCATTGCAACACCTTGTTATTTTCCTTTACGGCTATTCTGTTCTAGATTTTCCTGGCATCATTGTCCTGTTGCTTGACCTAATTTCAGCAAAAACTTTCAGCCGTGCTGCCATGTTCTATCTATAGTGAAAGGCTGGTTGCATTAAGAGATCTGACATTTGATTGGACAATCAAGTGTCAGTAATGAAAATAAAAAACAAAAAAGGGTCAAGCAGTTCAGCCCTGCTTTCCTCCAGGGCATTTTGTTATCACACATTACAATGATTCAGACCAGCAAACTGACAGAACCTCTGCTTTTACAGAAGTGGTCATACTTATTTATAATCAGTTTAATAAATGCAGTTGATTTGCAACACCCATTTGATACTGTATGCCCCCATGCATTCAGTACTATCCATCCATCCTTTCATATTCTTCTGCTTATCCGTGGCCGGGTAGCAAGGGCAGCAGCCTAAGCAGAGAAGCCCAGACCTCCCTCTCCTCAGCCACCTCCTACAGCTTGTCCGGGAAAACACCAAGGCGTTCCCAGGGAGATATAATCTGTCCAGCGTGTCCTGGGTTTGCCCCGGGTCCTCCACCCGGTGGGACATCCCGTGAAGACCTCACCCAGGAGCCCCCCAGGAAGCATCCTTGTCAGATGCCCAAGCCACCTCAACTGGCTCCTTTCGATGTGGAGGAGCGGCAGCTCTACTCTGAGCCTCTCCCAGATGAGAGAAGTCAGCCACCCTTCAGAGGAAGCTCATTTCCACCGCTTGTATCCGCGATCTCGTTCTTTCGGTCACTACCCACAGCTCATGATCATAGGTGAGGGTAGGGATGTGGATCAACCAGTAAATTGAGAGCTTTGCTTTTACACTCAGCTCTCTTTTTAGTACTAATGACATGTTAATGTAAAATGCTAAAAGAATTAGTCAAGCACCAAATACAAAGCAAATACAAGCAAAAATGTATCTACAATTTATCATACATTTATTTCTAACTTATGTTAGAATACTAAACTATGAAGTGAACATGGTAAACATTGCTTGCTAAAAATGTACATGATGAATTTAAGTGCTGGCGTTAATCAATGTGGAATATCCCTTCCAAATAAATATAAAGATATGCTAACATGAGCATCAAAGCCATATATGGTGCAATAATTATTTAGGGTTTCACACTAAAAAAGAATCCCTGCCCATTTTTTAATACTTTTATTCATCATAGACTTTCTATTCTATCTCTGATTTGTGTATTCTAATGACACTTTTTAAAAAATAATTTATTATGAAATGCACTTTGCATTACACTTTCTTGTTTGCAAAGTTTTCTATAAATAAAGCCCATTTTGATTTTGTTTATCACTGTGCAGATATCACAACTTCAAAGAGAAGCATCATTGCTTAGAGTAATCTCTTTTTTCCCTTGTCATTATGTCAACAAAGAACTCTGTGACAAATGCCATAATTTACTGTTACTGTTACCCTGTCAATCCTTTTAAAAGGGTTGCTGCGTGGGTTTTTTTTTGTTTGTTTTTTTTAACCCTTGAGCTATTTCAGGAGAGAATTAGTTCTGACATTATCCATATCTGTGTATGAAGTGCCTTGTATTGCTATCACACTTACTCTCATGTGGATCTGTTCCAGAGCTGTTGTGACTACTTATCACGCCAGGGGACAAATGCTGAGACTGTCTGGAACAACCTCATCAGCAGAGTTCACCCGGTAAACCTTTTTTCACCACAGATATATTAATGCTGTTGTACCTGTGTATTAGTAAAGTGTCAGTGTCAGCTTCTTGTGCTCAGTGTCGGTTGTGTTTTGTGTCACTGAATAGTCAGTTCTAGTTGTCATGAACATATTGTATTTTCTTTTCAGCCAACCTTAAAATTCTCAGATGCAGAAGATTTGACGACCACTGAAACATGCCAAAATTCATGTGAAGAGTCTGCTGAAAACAACAGTGGTAGGGCAGCTTTACTTAAGTAGGGATGACCCTCGTGCAATACATTTTACTTTAACATGTACAATATTTTACATATCCTAAATGTATGAAATATTAGTAAGCCCCCTCTGAAACAAACCAATAAAAATGTATTTGGTCTCATTAATTCGAATCAGAATTAAAGCTGATGGTATTTTGTACATTGCACGAGACAATATCACTGATATTGTAAATGGCACTGTGGTAACTGTGTGTAGGCTTTGTCCCCATGGCCACTGAGAGCCGACTGGCTCCTGTGCCTGGCCCTGTTCCCCACAGCTATCCAGTCAATCAGGAACTCCAGCTCCCAGAGGCCTTCACTTCCACCGCCACACACTTCACCCCCATCATCCTGACCAGTGAAGGAGGTTTAGAGGGGGGGGACCAGCATTTTTCAAATGACACTGAAGGGTAGGAATACAAAAGTGATATTACGGCTTTACAGTATATTAAACAACAATGATCAATCTATTTGTAAAACAAAGGTTTCAGAACCATTTTTGTAAATACACTAATGTGCTTTTTTTTCTGAGCGTTAGATGGGAGGCTGGTTAGCCTAGCTTAGCACAAAGGCTAAAATCAGAAGAAAAACAGCTAGGGTGGTTCTCTTTAAAGATAAAGGCCTAAAATTGGGCCGTACTAGCAAACACTTTTTAAAGCAATCAAATCATTTTGATAGTATAAACCAAAATGTCAAAACCACAAGCTGTAATTTCACGTTGACCTTCTTATTACGTATAGTTACTTGTTGTCATTGTCATGGTCATAAAAATGTTTATAAATGATCTGGCAATGAAAATAAAAGTAACTTGTTGATCACTTGACACACCAGCTCTGGTTTTGGGAGCTTGGATTACATAAAAACAGAAAAATTTCTGAGGCACTCTGTTGATTAGAAATGTAAAAATATTGCAGCTATGTAAATGGTTGAATTTACAGTTTTGTCGTCTTTCAATTGTTTTGTTTTTTTGGGTTTTTTTTTTAAGATGGGGACCTGGTCTGTGACCACTTGCAGGCAGTTGCCATCTGTAAAGCAATATTGTTGCAATATAAGATGGTGACAAGACAGCAACAGCATGCAGTCAGTCAACACATTGCTCTATGTATTAAACAAACATACATTTTCTGTTGGTATTAGTGTCTTACAGGCACATATATAAAAATATATCAACAAATGGTAACATTTCACTTCTCTAAATCTTGGTAAGCCAGTGAATGAAAATATTTTCCATGAATGCTGAGACAGTTTGGTAAAGGATATAGCTATGATCCATCAAAAAGTAAACAAAAAAAACATTTACAATAAATGTTATGCACCTAATACCTATGAGAAATGATTTGATCGACTGTCTATTTTACAGGACTATGGATGGATTCACCAAAGGCAGGGATCAAATTGTGAAAAGCAGCCTCGATTTCACTCCACCCTCTGAGTACCAACTTCCTCCACAAACTGAACCCAATCTCCATACTCAGGAGAAAACTACATCTTTTACAACTTCTAGCAGCAAGATGCTGGTCGACTCCCCTTCTGCTCTCCCTGATATGTCTTATCTCGAAGTCTCTGTTTCTCTGCCATTATCCACTAACCTCAATGGTTGTGGTATTTTCAATAATTACCTCTTTCGGCAGAACCCCACAACAGGGCATCTTTCTCTAGTGCCTGTGCAGGTCAAGGCTCCCGAGTCTGTCCTCGGGTTGGATATAAATCTCTCCTTGGTCCCTCAGCCTTTGCAGGGGCTAATCACAGTTCCAGAGAGCATTGATGGTTCATTTATTGACTGTCTGAATGTGCCTGTTAGGCCTGGACCACAGGAGTATGAACCACCATCATCACATTTTAGTGGAAGCTCAGTCATTTCCGACTCCTGCATGGAGCACAGTGTGCTTGGAGCATACAAGGTCCAAACAAATCCAAGAACACGAGGTGAGAACCAGTCTGCTCGAACATCCAGCTCCCCAAACGTCCTCCCTGCCTTAAAGGAGGTGATCGATCTGTTGAAGGGCGAGTTTTCCCTTGATGGATATTTGGACAATGGGCATGAGGACATTGCCATGGGTATGTATCTACAGATAGTTATATTTATATCTGTGGGTAGGCACTGGATTTCATAAGAATTTAAAGGATTTCGATTCCATAATTGATATTACTTTTTGGTTTGATTCCTTATCGATTCATGTTGAGTTCTCATTGGCTCCGCTTTGAGAGTCACGACCATCTCTAAGTAGTATTAGTATTTTTGCATCTTAGAGGTATTTCTCCTATTTGCTGCGATCAGTGTTGGGGTCATTATTCCAAAAAAGTAGCCTAACGTTTTGAACATATTACACAGAACACTTTTCTTAAAAGTAACACACTACGTTACTTAATTACTCCCAAGGGAAAGTCGTTATACTACTCGTTACATTACTTTTACGTTTCTTTCTTCGGTTTGTTACCTGTTGAAGTTCAGGGTCTGGTTATGACTGAGTATTAGGGCCACATTAAGAAAAAAATATTGTTAATCGTTTTGAGAATAGAACTTAGAACTTAGAACTTTTTTTATTGTCAATACACATTTGCTTGCACACTGAAATTTGGAAGCAATACCACAAAGGTGGGAAAGTAAAGAAAACAATATACAAGAAAGAAGAAGAACAGAAAATATAAGAACACCATGTCGAAATTTCGCAATTAAAGTCAAAAAGAGAAAAAGAGAAAAAAAAAGTAAAAATGTGGAGATTGCCATTGTTGTTTCACGACAAACTGCCACCTTTGCTATACCCTTTAGAAAATGCCTTGTGTAGATGAGTTAGTGAAACAAATCTATCAGCCCTCTTGTGATATAACATACATCCTCTTTATTTATACGTGCATTATGCTGCTAATGCAACTTCAGTTCAGCTCTTTGCAAGCCCCTGTATAGACAGCATGCTAATGCTAAGCAATAAAAATAAAAGTAATGTCTAGATCCACGCTGCAGACTGATTGTAGCTCAAGTGCAAGTGGAAATGATAAGCGGGATTGATAGGCAAGTAGACAAACAATTCCAATGAACTGGACTACTGTGATCAATTTCTCTACAGGACCCAGGTCTGGAGACTCATCCTTATCCGTGGATATTATAGTCAATCCAAAACAGATTGCAAAAGTAAGGATTACACAGCAGGGAGAAACATTGAAGTAGCTAATTTCCTTTTATCAATCTTTTTAGACTAATAAATGGAAAAATATAATAGCACACGGTCTGGCTTCTCTACCGTATGTGCAAACTTTGTAAGATTAATGCAATCATAATCATAACATTAGCAGTTGAATTATATCAATAAATAATAGAAGAATATATACAGTGCTTTATTAACAGCTAATTAACAGTCAAACAACACCCAGCTTAATTTGACAGGGTAAAATCCATTCTTTGGTAGTCCACTCATAATAACATAAAAACCTCAACTGATTTAAATTTGGTAGATCTCTTCTTCAGAGTTTTCTCTTTGTGCACACTGGGACTTTTCCCAGCATTGCTATTACTTCTTCAGTCTATGGAAGTCCCCTTCTGATCACTTTGAGTAAGTCAAACTATAACCCAGAGACCAAATGCAAGTTTGTTCCATGCCAACACAGCACTCCAGTCCCAAAGGGTGCTTCATCGAGTCAGGAGTGCGACCGGAAGCATGCATGTTCTGTTTTGCTTTTGCACTTTGTGATCACACAGTGTACAATGTTCCTACATTTACTTGGCAAACATGTAACTGTTGCTTCCTTTAGTTGCCTATATTCTGGGAATACTAGATACACTATTTGGACAGAAGTATTGGGCCACATCTTTGAATTCAGGGGCTTTTTGCCACAGTTATGTAAAAATCAAGCATGTAGCCATGCAGTCGGCCTATACATACATCTATGAAAGAATTAGTCGTTCTGAAGAGTACACTGAATTCTGCTGTTATAGGATGCCACTATTAAAATTATTATTGCAAAGTGGAATGGCAAGTCAACCAGAAAGCACCACATAAAGTTACAGAGTGGGGGGGGTCGCCAATTGCTGAGGGGAATAGTGCAATGTGGAGGTGGCCCACTACTTTTGCCCATATAGGGTAGACTTCAGTGTTATAAGGAATAGATGCCCCGAAGTCTAAGATTGTAATGTTCTATTAATGCCAGTTTGCATTTTTATTGCACTGATTTTCTTTTTCAGACGTATTCATTTGAAAATCTGCTTTTCATTTTCCGAGGGGAGTTCATCTTCTCTTTGAGGGACCTCCAATACCAGGCGTTTGCCAGCATCGTGAAGGAGAGATTCACTGATCTCTACTGGGAAGATGACTTACTGGGCGTATTGCATTGCTTGGTAAACTGCAGCACTTCCACACTGTAAGCATTTTTTTCCTCATATCGTTTATCTTTTTAAACAGTGGTTTTGGTTCGGGGTTTTTTTTTTGTTTGCTTGTTTTTTCTTGTAAAGACAGTGCCTGTTGTTTAAGCTAATGAAGTGAAGCATAAATAAACTAATATTAACTCCTTATATAAAGGCTTTTAAATGCTCTAATAACAACACAGTATTATTAATTGATGTTGCTTAGAAATAAAAAAAAAGTCACCTTGAGATCATGTGACTAGTGTAATATGAATAAACACGGTTTCTGAATGTTATCTTGCAGATTATTCATACAGATACAGATAATACAGATAATATTGCATATCATGATTTTATTTTGATGTAGTTTAATTTGAAGACATCACCTTGGCCTCTGGTAAACTCTTATAAGCATGTTTTCCAAAGTTTTAAATTAGGACCATTATGGAAATAACTGGCAAAATACAGACCCTATTAATTGATTTATAATAGACAGTTAGATTTCTAATTTAAGATAAAGCCATGTGGCAGGAGAAGGGAGGTAGCTTATTTACATATGCAACGGTGCAGAGTACAAAGATGTTGGAATAAGTTATGGGATGGAGTGCTGATTGACGATGACATCTTCTCCTCTGCACGCTTTCACATTCAAAGCCAACATTAAAAAGAAACAAACCTTCTTTTGCAAACCTCGCCAACCACATTAGCAGCTCCTATGGTAATAGCTATGCGGTAAGTTTTTCGGTACAAGTGCTATGTCAACACATTTAAAGCTCTTTCTGCATTGTTACTGATATACTGACAATTAGCCTTGGGCATCGGGTAGACTTAAGTGTATGGATGAATGCATGCATGTATTTAAACATAAGAAAGAGACGAGCACGGAGGCGAGCCTGTCACTTCTTTCAGACGTCTTTTCATCCAGGCGTTGCTCATGCTCTTGTGCTCAGGGCAATATGACAGACCCTTTAATGTGCTCTGGTAGAGAGACGACACAGCTTTGTAGAGAGATAGACATGTTTTTCCTCTGGCTGTGGGCTCGTTCACAGGGCTCAGCTGTGAAGGGTTCCTCCACTGCTTCAGATTCTCTGAAGGGATTGAGGGACTTGATGAAGACACGCTTCATTCTAACCCTGACAAGGACTGCAGTGGTCTGTTTTGGCACAGTATTAATTGTGCGGCTCAGTTGGTGTAATTTGCAAGTGCATAATGTTATTGATAAGCTCCAAGATGTTCAGTGGCTGCCTTGTTTCATTCTTTGCGAGTTTTCCATTGGAGCCAGTATTCTAGTACATTATTGATTAAAGTAGCAAATCCGTTGTGAAGTTGAGTGCTGTATGTGCTTTGCATTGTTGACTGTTTCAGTTATCATCATCACCATGTGTGTTTTCTCTGAATTGCCTATTACCTGCTTACTTGAATGCATGTCATTGGCAATATTCCCCTAATTAGTGCTAATTATTATTTGCTTTGAACATGCTGTGTGTTTTCTGTGCCCCGTGCAGCAGCTCTAATGATCAGCCTCCATCAAAGGCTGTGAAAAGGGCAACCGTTACCCCATCCTCAATAGCCGGTGTCAGGAGAGGGAAGAGAGAAGTTTGCCTGAACAGCTGTCTCGATCTGAATGGAAACTTCCGCCCGTCCAGTCCTGTTGCTGGGGATTTTTGGGAAGAAACCAAGGCCCAGTCCTGTCATGCAGAAAATAGGACTGTACTCGAGGATGTCAGATTGAGTTCAGAGCAAAATCAGCACTGCATCAGTGAAGGTAGGAGAAAGATTTGGTTGTTGACCTCTATCTCTTTTTTATTGGAGAGTTCTCACAGTCGGTTATATTTTGGATCCGTTTCTGAAATGCATAGGCTGAACTGGATGAACAAATCAAATAAAAGTGCTCCCTCTCAGGCTCTGAGCATCACCTGTTTGAGCTGAGGTTTGACTGAGGTTTTCATCTTCAGCTGTGAGTGATTGAGCCAGCCATGATTTCCTTTGAGATACATTTAAATTCAGCATATAATCTGATTTTAAAAATGGCATGTGAGGAAGATGGGATTGTTTAAGTTACAAACCTGCTCCCATAAATAGATTAGGGATTAGGAGACATTACTGCTGCTTACAGGAAATGTTGATGTTTCACTTGCTCAAGTACAAGTAAAATAAACTTGTAACTAAGTACTATGTGCAAGTGCTGCATTGTAACACAGTACAACAAGCGCAGTACTTTTTTTTTTCTTCTTAACTAAGTAGATGAAGGGATTTGATATTCATGCAGATTCTGTCCTGTTTTTAGATATCAAACTCCACCCTCTCTCTGATGTTTTGGTATATTTCTATCGCCTTGGCTGCTGACTGCAGTCATGAGGGCCATTGCCGGCTGTTGGATGCTGTTCTTAAGTTTGCGGCTCATTCAGAAGGGTCCAAGGCGTGCTAGCAAACTTGCAAAGGCTTTTTTTTTCTTCTCCCTTTTCTCTGAAACTCATTCCCGGGCAGTGACTTTCACACAAGCACACATTTGGTCTGTTTTTGTCATTACTGAAGTATGTTAGACATGGGCTGTCTTGATTACAGACAGGCTCTGAACAGATACTTGAAATTTAAAAAAAAAAGGATAGTGACTGAACTGTGAATTGCTTTAAGGGCATCTGTTAAACAGTAAGTGCATTGTGCAGCCACGAGAGGGTTAGCAACAAACACCCTCAGCGCCACCGTTGGATCTCTCCCTCTCTCTCTCTGTCTCTCTGTTTACTTCACAAATCCAGTTTGCCTTTTTTATACTCTCCATGTGATCCAATCCCTCTCTCTCTCTCTCTCTTCTGTCTTTATTTACAGTTCCAGGCGTGAACGCTGACAGTTCAGACTTGGGGGTCATGGAAGGAAGAGGTCATTCAGTGGGGGGCAGCGATGAAAGCCCCTCTGAAGCTGAGGTTCTATCAGAGAGAGAGGAAAGGCTTACAGGAGCCCACGATGAGCAGATGAGCCCAGACTGCTCCGAGGACATGGAGGACAGCGACTCCGTGGCGTCTGAGCGGCTTCTCTCCTCCAGTTTCAGAGCAGAGGGTCTTGGCCTCATTTCGAGCCCGGACTGGGCCTTGGCCTTCTTCGGCGAAGAGTGCTTTAGTCCCGATGTGATCCAGTATGCAGGGAATCTGGGACAGCACACAGGATCGCCATGTCTGGACGTGAAAGCACAGGTGGGTAAAGCTACGATGGCCACCGCCTCTGAATCATCCCTGACCTTAACCCTGAGCGTTTGAACGAACGGGAGATGCCATGATTTATTTATCACCTTTTCATGCCGCTTACATTAAATGTGTATGTATTAAATGTTATGCAATTTCAATGGATTATTCTATAAATTCATGTAAATGCAAATGTTTTATCGCTTTTTTAAGGCATTTGAAAAAAACTAATAAATACAGTCTTCTGTGCCCTGAGCCGAGATAAGTTATTTCCATCAAAATATCCTGTGAAGTTAAAGTTTAAATCGTTTTGGTTGTGCTGCTTGAGGTTGAAATCGAGTGCTTCTCTGTTTCATTCAGCTCCTCACCTGGTCGAGTTTTTTGATTAAGCGTGGGACTTATTTTCCTATCTGTAATGAAGTGGGGCACGGTCAGGCTTTGGGGTAAATAGGACGAGAACATGTGGGGGACTTTAGGGTAATTGGCATATTATTCTCTCCAAACTGGATCTGAATATTAATATGTTGAACTTAGCCCCTCAGCAGAGAAAGTTATTATCATTTGCAAAAGAATATTAATGAATCATCCTTGTGTTTGAGTGCTTTGATGGCACCACTGCTCCTTCTGAAGGTTTGCGTGAAAGCTAATAAACGTACCTTAAGAGCTGCGATGCTGCGACTTCTTACTCAGTTCACTTCAAAAGAGCTATTGCTTTCTGTTGCCACGGTGAAGAGAGGACAAAAAAAAAAAAAAAAACACTGGCCCATACACACTTAAAACGCCCGACGGCTTCTTTCAGCAGAAGGCATGTGGTGCAGTTTTAGGGCCTTTGTATGATTCTGTGTGATTTCCTTTGAACAGGAACTGCAGCAGCAGCTTGTAATTGAAACAAGGAATCTAAAGAAAACAAGAAATTTCTACCAGAAGTTGATTCAACAAGAGAGGAAAAACAAAGGTTGGGTGCTCGTTTTAACACGCCGCAGGAGTATGAAAATGGCAAAATGCTGTGTTTCTGATACAGCATGTAAAGACTGTGTGTGTGTATTGTACCTTTATTGTATTCCAAAGGTCCTGAGAGCAAGCCAATGCTCTTTAAACTCAAGTCACAGCTCGAGGAACTCAGGTCCAAAGTAGCCTTCTTGGATAGTGTGAAGAAATACCTCGAGGTACAGAAGCTTACCCAAAAATCTTATGCATCATACTTAACAACCCAGTTCTTGTAAGCTTGATAGAATATCTTTCATTTCCACAGATTCTCAGTGTGGACCAGTGGGGTTTGGAGCTTTCGTTGCTCCCCTCTTTGGCTGTCTGTGAACTCGAGTCGTTGGACCTCGAGTCCTCAGAGGACATTTCAGTCTTGAGTTTTGGTACCAGCAAAGGGAAGAGCACTCTGCAGGCTGGATCTTCTCTGGGCCTCATGGCATACCTCTACGCCAGGTACATTTGATTGAGGGTCGATTTTCTTTTCTTTCTTTTTTTAGTCAAGTTTTACAGTGCTGTGATCCAGGTGATAGGCTGAGTTATTTAACCTTCCGTCTGCTTTTTATGTGTCCAACAAAGGGATTTTACAGAGTCAAAAGAGTGTATTCACTTACAACGGGAAACTTAAGAATATATTTGATGTTTTATTGATGTGTTTTTTCTAAAATAAGGCCTTTATTACAGCTGGAATTTTTTATTTGCAGGGTATTTTTTCTCAGTAATGCCGACTAATTGTAAGGATGTCAGCATACTACACTTATATACTATATTGGCTGATAGGCAGCATACCTGCTAAACTTGAGGGCTTAAAAATTTGAACTAGGTACGAAACATTTGATCAAAAGGTGCAATTAGTTGAAACTGGGAGTGCAGTTTTTCTCTGGTTTGCATTCTGGTTGGCTGTGAAGTCACGCTCCACAGTAATCAGCTGAGCTCGCGTCCAGCCCTCAGCTGACGGCTCAGGTGATCCCCTTTTATTACCTCTAGGTGATATTATTGTAATTTATTATATTTTTGTTTGAGCCAATAAAGACTACACAAACTAACCCTTGTCCAAAAACTCAGAAGCCAGACTTTCCTCTATTTTAGCTTCGCTTCATTGGTTATTGGTTAATTGATTTGGGGATTTTTTTCTGTGAAATTTAAGGCCCTTTCTGGGCTCACACCAAGCTGTGTTTCAGCTCTCCTGACACCGTTTGCGCGTAACCTGAGGTCCTCAGCCGAAGCTCTTCTGGTCGTCCTGCAGTCTCAGCTGAGGTCCGAGAGCGATGGGGCTTCTTCTGTCAGGGCATGCGCGCTTTGAAGCGGTTTCCCTCCTTCCTGCATTTTTCGAGTTACCAGTTGTCTGATTGTTGTGACGATCATTTAAATGAGCGGTGTTATTGCACTGGGTGGGACATGTAACCGTATCGTAAGTGGAATTAACCTCAAACAGCATCAGCTATAAGATCTACAATAGCTTCTTAGCTCGGTCAGATAGCATTTGCAGTGTTTTTTCCATCTTTTTGTCTTTCTGCTGTCTTCTCCTGTGCTTAAGAAACTTTTAAGGCTCTCAAACATCATCCTCCACACATCAAACTGTTTCCCCTTAGATCCCTCCAAGATTTTGGGGGCTTTATTGCCAGTAGTACAACTTACAGACAATTTTGGCATTTTTTTGTCCTCAACAATTGGCTCACAGATAAGTAGCTTTTAATTTGCCTTAAAGTCAAAGTGCAGGTTCAGCTAAACATAGGGGGTCTTTATAAATTCCCATTTGTCTGGCGGCTCACATGAGACCCACCACCACTGACAATGTTGTGATTTTAGTGACGTCACTGCTCCCTCACGTTGAAAGGAGTCGTTAAAGTAGCTTAGGGCACCTCGGAAGGATCTCTCCCTGAAATGCTTTGTGAAATTTACACATCTGTGTGGGAAAAGATCCAGATGTAGGACATGTAGGGTAACTCACATATAGCAGGAAGTTGCTTCAGAGTTCCTTCAACTTCACCTCTTGTATGTTATATTTGCCGGGTCTGGACGGTTTGCGAATGTTTTTATATTCCTTTCTGTATATTATGTATCTGTTCTACATATCGTGTTTCTTTTTTTTCTATATATCATGTTTCTAATAATGCCTTGTGCTGATTTCTAATTAGTGTCTCTATGATTGTTTTCATCACAGAAATGCAGCTGTGGAGGGCTACATCCAGCAGTTCCTGTATACGTATCGTTTCTTCTGCACTCCTGAGCAGTTACTGCAGTTCATAATGAATAAATTCATCTGTGCTGTAAGGTAAAGTACAACCAGCAGCTCAGGACGACAGAGGAACAGCTCTGAGCAGTGTGCAGTTCCAATTCTTCCAATAAATGACTAATCAAAATGTGGCACACGGTATGAAACACGTTACATGTGGGTTTTATTTCTTTTCCCATTTCAGGGAGGGACCTGATTTGTCAGGAGACAGTGAAAAGGTTTTCCATCGGAGTTTGCACTTGCTTCACTTCTGGATAACAGACTGCAGAACAGTGGACTTTGTGCCTAACTCCAGCCTCGTGGACGTGTTAGAAAAGTTCCTTAATACTGAGGTAGCCAGATATGTACACACTGTGTACAGCGCCATTCCTTTGAATGAAAAATATTCTCAAGCATTCTCCATTTAATGCTTCCACAGGTGATTCCTGTAGACAGCCAAGGGGAAGCCTTGCTTATTGGTCTTCACAGCCCGCTGAGTATGAGTGCAGCAAGCCATCTGACAGGGAGCCTAATCAGCTTTGACGAAGTCGATGACTCTGGGTGTTTGCATTCATCTACTGAGGATCTTGGGAAAAAGGTCAATATTTACATTCTTGTTGTTGAGCCAAATTTCATCTTGATCTATTTTCCAATAAGATCAGATCCCTTAACAAGAAGTCTTTATTGCCCTAAACATGGCTTCCCAGATTTCTAAGCCTCTGTGTGAACTTTGCAGTGGAGGATCTCGCGAGTGGTGGAGCCCTCTGCATCCATGTCTAAAGAGAAGGCCTTCTCCATTGCTGTGGCTCTGCCCATGCCTTGTCACCGCTCCCTGATGGATGAGCTCTCCAGCACTTGCTTGCACAATGAAGAACGACTGCCCTTCAGCCAAAATGAGTACAGTGCACAGCACATAGCCCAACAGCTCACGCTCCTGCAGCAGGTAGCACACCATTTGTGTGACTGGTACACCACCTAATGTTGTTATCATTTCAAGCCACTAGAGGGAGCCATGTCTCTAAGAATTCACCAGCTTGTCATGTTGCATCTTGTATTTGTAACTCTTGTAATGCAGGAAATGTTCCAAGGATGCCATCCAGTTCATTTACTGAACTCCAGAATACAAGGAGTCAGGGACAAAGTCTCAACCCCGAACAAGTGAGTACAAAAGCTATAAAGCCTGCATTAGAGAGCCTCTGAAAGCCTCTGAAATAGCTTTCACAGCACCTTGGCAAACGATCAGAGGTCTCTGGCCCTCTATTATGAAAGGATTTTTAGGTGCAGAGCATTTGAATGTTTATGCACAATCACCCACAGCTGCTCAATTGTGCTGAGAAGTGTTGCCTGTGAAGGTCGCAGTGTATGATTAACATCATTTTCATACCCCATCAAACATTCAGTGACCTGTATAGAAAAACTGTTCAGCGTCCCCACTCACAGATTCACTTCATTTCTTTCTCTGCTGTTTCTTCCAGTCTTTATGCAGAGTGTGTGTGTTCCATATACAAACACCTGTTTGTACTTCTTCTCTGCACAGTACATGAAATACTAAACTTATCACATATCTATTTAATCATATGCATACTGAAGATTTTACTTATAAAGTTTCGATCAACACCTAAGTCTGCTCTACATTCTACTTATTGGAAGGTTGGTAGTTCGCTAACTGGCTACTACAATCTTTGGCAAGAAACTGAACCGCAGCTTGCTCCTGATGAGTTCATCAGAGTGTGAATGTGTGGGAAGCACACAGACGTTGGACGAGGGAGTTGGCAGGTTAAAGACAATTTAGTTGTGATACTGAGCTCAAACTAAACTGCCTAATCTTCACTGGCTCATTTTCCAGAATACACCTTTAGGTAGGGCTGCTCGATTATGGCAAAAATGATAATCACGATTATTTTCACTGAAATTGAGATCTTGATTATTTGACGATATTTATTTAACACTTTAAGACCTACTATAGAACCAAGTCCGCCAGAGCTTATATTATTTTTTTACATGTTGTAGTGCCATTTGTGGGAGCATTTCAAGTTGCTATACAACTGTTATAGCCCATATTTTAATAATATGTATGCATTAAGTCCATAGTAACTACATTAATTGCAAAAAAGTGCAATAAACTACAAAAAAATAGAAAATCGTTTTTGGTTTTTTTACATATATTTCTACTTGGAGAAATTTAAGAGGCTTATCCCTCAAAACTTTAAATACAAAAAAGTTGCAAAAAATAGTTTACACCAACAAGAAATTTATTTTGAGTGTCTTCATAGTTTTATTTTGGAGATACACCAATTTTTATATACTGCAGGAAAAACGAAAAAACAATCCTATGATGCAAATTTGCAAAGAAAACAGCATGTGCATCAAAACAAACTATTTCCAGCAGTGCAATTCGAGTTCTAAGCATCCCAGAAAATATTCAGAAAAGTCAAACATGACCAGTATAGGCTTTTAAGGCCTACAAGTAAAAAAACTACAATTTCCGCGAAAATGACGTCACTTCCGGTTTCGGCCAGGAAATGGCGAACATGCAATAGTTCGTGCTGATGTCTGTTTCAATGTGGGAAGTGTTACGAACAACTGGTCGGATCAAGAGGATCAGCAAAGCCTGTTTCTGGAATATTATGTTTTTGTTCCTGCAAGCGCTTTTTATGCAATTTTTGCAAAGCTTTATGTGGAAGGAAACCGTGACCGAGGACAAGCTGATGGCATGAGATGTAAGTACAACTCCTCCGGTTTCATATGCAAAACAAATTATTGCGCTAGCTTACGCGGTTCAGGTTCTACAGGGATTTAAAAATAGTTACACAAAACGGAGCGTGCTGCTCTGACCGGCTTTAAAGGGTTAACAGTAACAATGTATTGAATAATGACTTTGAAAAATAATATAAAATAGTGTGCAACACCACTGAAGTTTTTTTTTTTACCTCTCTTTTCAACCAACGGCAGTCACTCTCCTCTCCAAATAACTTCTGCTTCCCTCGGGTCCTCTTAATCAGCGGTCTCCAACCTTTTTTGCGCCACGGACCGTTTATGCCCGACAATATTTTCACGGACCGGTGTTGTGCCAAAAAGTGATTTCTGGTATTTGCCAAAAAGCGATTGCTCATATTTAAAGTGCTATAAGTAACTTGTTGGGCTATAATATGTTAAACATATGTCAAATGCATCCCTTATGGATGACATAAAGACATAAAAATAAAGTTCTATCTTATCTTATCTTAATCGGCTCAGTCATTTTTAATGATCGTTGAAAGTCCAGATCGTAATCGTGATTAAAATTCGATTCATTGAGCAGCCCTACCTTTAGGTCAACATATCCTCCAGTGTCAAAGGTCTTTGGATCCACGTTGGACAATACTTTACTGCACACAGTAGTGTTTCACTTTCAGTCTGCTTCCACCCACACTTCTACAGCTTTTCCTTTTGCTTTAGGAAGAAGGGTAAATAAAAGATTAAATGACAGAAAACTTCCTGTTTTTCATATCTGCTATGGAATTTTTTTTACAGTCCATCCATGGCAAGAATTATTTTCTGCGAATTAACAAATTCTTCATTTTTATAAATACAACACACTTTGAGCAATGAGCTCCCGGGACATTTTCTGCAATTACACATTTACGACGGAAAAAACCTGTTTAGTTAAATGTTTTTACACTGACAGAAAGAGGAGTTTCACTGGTGTGGCCCACTTAATATCACAGTGGGCAGTATGTGGCCCACCATGAAAAATGAGTTTGACATCCCTGAACTAGACTCTGTGAAACAGTTTAAATCACAACTCTAAACCCACCTGTAGCAATCATTTCTGTGGGCTCTCACAACGCTTGACCTGAGCGTTCATCACAGTTAAACTTTGACTGAATGGTATGCATGTGGCTAGTTCTGCTTTTATAGTCGAACGGAGTTTAAAGAAAGTCAAGATTTTAGATTTTAGTGAGTTTAAATTTGGCAGAAAAACGCTGTTACTGCTTTACAAAAGACACAAACAAAGAGGAGCTATGAATAACTGTGGGCTTCACTGTGTATCAAATGTAAATTGTGCAGTTATGTCTTGTAGTGTGTGGGTGGGACGACTCTTCAGGTGACATCTAGAAAAACATGAAAGGTCCAGGTGAATGCCAGATAAACAAAGTGTAATATTTTCCACAAGTGGAAGTACCCATCACAGCTTCCCTGGAAAAATACAAAATTTGAAAATCTAAAGATGTTCTTAAATACATGGGATTTTTGGTGGGCGCTTACTTAGAGCCATAAAATCCAGTGAAGATTTTCCGACATCTCACGCTCTCCTAACAGAAATGTGTCGCAGCATATTCCACCAGCAGAGGGGAGCAGTGGGCTTGCACGTGAGGGGCCAGCTTCAGAGAGCTACCTTCAGCGGCTGCTCACGTACGCTGATAGTGTCACTAACTGGATCTCTGCTGAAATAGTCATCTGCGACTCTGTCAAGGTGAGAGGACCCATAACTCGGTGGGAGTTTATTCCCCGGTGAGAATAAAAGGGAGTCATCGCTGTCACAGCGCGGGCTTTGATTTCTCGCGTGAACTCTGGTGTCAGTCACAGGCTGAAAGTAGCTTCTTTATTTAACTGTTTAATAAGTCTCACAAAAAGCTGAGCAAACCAATGAGAATACATCTTGAGAACACACTAGATGTTCAGCTGTTTTAGGACTTATCCGTGCACTTTGGAGCATTTTTCACACCGTTATGACAAATACTCTGACTATTTAAAGAGCACTTAAACTATCTTTGCACTTCCTCACCTCAGATTTACCTCATTCTTTCAGTTATTTGTGTTGCTTATGATTTCTATGACAAGGACAACAGCTGTCATTGCTTCCCAAAAAAGCAGCTCCTGGACAAATGTGGATTCACTTCTACTGATTTAAGCTGTCCTCATAAAGGAGCTTCAAGTGCAGCTCTCAGATGAACACTTTCCACACACGTTAAATAATTTTCACATTGATATCTTTTTCAAGAAAGCAGATGAGTAATAGATAAAACATAGTGTCCACAAAGCACTTTGACATGTAACATTTTTCATATATTGCCAGTGTACGTGTGTATTAATGCAGCCTGAGAGAGCTGCGTGATTTTAGCATTTTGCTTTGTCTGCCTTCTTTTGTTTTGTTCATTTTTGTTTCTCTTGCAATCTCTCCTCCCCTGCAGAAACAAGTTGCTCTGCTGACCAAGTATCTGTGGATAGGAAAGCACTGCTACGAATCGAGGAACTTTGCCACGGCCATGCAGGTCCTCGGAGGTCTGGAGAACGTGATTGTCAGGCAATTACCGGTAAGGCTCCGTGGCAATGCTTCCCTCCTCACACAAGTTTGTGCAATAACTTGCTGCCCCTCAAGCTAAATGTTTCCCTCTACTGCGAGAGGGTTTGGATGGCGTTTAATTAGTTTCACAAATAAAAAAATTCAAATTAATCTATTCAAATAAGATGTAGGAAGAACAAACACAGCGAGGAAGAATGTGCCCCCCACCCCCCCACTCTGAAAAGCAGTGATTAAAAAAAACAACAAAAAAAAACAGAGTTGGGGAAAATAGGAGAAATTTCCATATATCCATCTGCAGGGAGGTGACGTTCACTGAGTGTTGCTATATGGAAGCTGCTGTTTTGGTAATGATTAATAAAACTACTGTTGCCTTTGCCAACAGGCGTGGAAACATCTGTCGTCCAAGGTGTGTGAGATCCTGGAGGAGCTACGAGCTGTGCAGGTGTGTGCGTGTGTGTGTGTTTGAGCATGAGCACACACGGATGGTGTTTGTAACTGAAGGCTAGGATGGCCACATATTGTGAAACTGGGCTGCAGGGCAAACAAATCAATAGAAAAACAGCTTCGAGCTACTTTCCCGGGTGTCGTGTGCTTACAGCTGGTTCTCCTGCTCCAAGTTGCTCAAAAAAAACCTGACACATTACGCAAAATGAAACACTTGCCGACTTCTCTATTTTAGCTGTAATAGTTTGTAGGATAAATTGCGTGGTCTATTGACTATGAAATGTCCAAAGGGTTGACTTTTTTTTCTTTTTAATCTTCCGAGGCTCTCGCTATCACCTCTGCACTGGACTCCATCAAGTATCTTTGACCTGATTTTCTCTGCCAGTAAGAGCGTATTTATTCACTGTGTGGACGTATTGCTTCCTAATCAGGTTTTTCTGAAGAGTGATGATCTGTGTCTTATGGGAGGTGAACATACAACAAAGAAGCCCACGCTGCCCTCAGCCCACATCCTGGCTATGCACGTGCAGCAGCTAGAGATCGGAGCTTTCACTCTCACCACCGGGGCTTACAAATGGACCAAACTGAGGTACGCTGTGTCTGATGTATGGTATAGTATTTATGGTACTATCTTGCTAGCCTGCTCACCTTTGGATTTTTATCGTAAATAATAAAAACAGTGTCGGATGTGAGGCATGACCACTGAATGCCCCCCTCCCCCCCACACGCACTCTACTTCTGTAGGTAGCCTGAGCTTCTTATATAATATTACGCAACAGTATATTTCTAACTAACAAGGCAGCACATTCAGGTTCTCTTGACAGGTACTTTCTTTAAAGATAGATCATGTTTTGGGGTCAACTTGAAAGAAGTCAAATGTAAAGTGTCAGATGTGACATATTTGCGATATTAATATCCCCATATGTCAGTGTAATCTCCTAAATTTTGCAATGCAAACAAAGGCAGAAAAATTTTAAGTGCAATTTAAAGATAAAAGACACGTTATTAAAGTTTGACCTTATTTAACCTTGAAGAAAACCTCTGAGGTCTGAAGTCATGTGATATGTAGAATCCCAACATACATAATTCCCTACTTGTCTACATGTTGTGTTACAAACAATGGCAGTAAAACAGATAGTTTTAAAAAGCTCTGCATAGCATTTCTATCACTTTGACTTTCTCAGTCTACTGACCTTGAAGGAGAGGTCAGAGGTCAAACACAATATCTTAAGTCTTCATGCAATACTTTCTATATGATGACAATACACACCGCAGTGGTAAAAGTCACAGTAGTTCTAAGTTATATGACTTTCTGTCCATCTTCGACCAATAGGGTTAGGGTAAATCACTAAGCTGACCTTGAAGATCTTGGTGACCTCACTTTACACCACTACAAGGTTTTATCAGAAGTCATTCAAAACTTGTTGAGCTGTTGTGTTTAGAGACAGAATGAAACACACGCTCACAGAAGCTGCCAAATAACATGAGCACCTTGGCGAAGGTAAAAATTAAAATAGTGGTGAGGTAACACTTGGCAAAACACATTAAGTGAAAGTATGCTTTTGTTACTACTGATGATAAAACGTTCCTTCCGTCTCATTTCATAGATGCTAATATGGAGTAATATAACAGCAAGCATGGCTAATTATGTGTACACACATTAGAAAAACACACATGCCAACACATTCTGAGCAGTCATCATGAGGACTGCTAACTAATGACTGCCAGTAACGAACGGCAAGTTGTGCCGGTCGAATATTTGTTGAAACGTGGAATCAAAGTGATGACAAGCAGCCAAAGTCCTACATGTGCATAATCCTCCTTATCAAGATCCCCACAAAAATATCACTGGGAATCATAAAGTGCGTGAAAAACACCTCTGCCATTATACTACATGCTGGAATTTGCACTAATGTCAGAGTTAAAGGAGTGATGCTGTTCAAACATGCATACAGCCAGTAAAGTTAGCTTGCTACCTGTCCCTGGAGTAACCTAAAGTATGAATAGTTAGTGCCATTAACTTAAAATGAGCTCAGGCCTCATATTCTGTGAATCCATCTACAACAAACTCAGCCAGCAGGAAGCATTTTCCTGTGTCCTTCTCCTTCGTTCCAATATGGCTGACCAGATGCTGAGGTCACAACACGTGGCGGCTGGATGGTAATGGCACAGCTGTTGAATTCGAGGTGTCGGTTAGGGTAGCGCTAGCACCAGATGGCGCCTGTGGGATGGCGTTTGATTGGAAGAAAAGGTTTCGGGCCAGATGCTGAGAGGTGACGCAGTGTAGCCAGATGCTGGGGTCACGAGCATGTCTAGCAGAGACAGCTGGTTACTGTGGACCCTGGGCTATCCCTGCTCTCTAAACCAGGTCGCAGGCAAAGCTAAGAATGCTGCTTACAAGAAAAAAACACCACCTAGGTATTCTTATAATGGTGTCACTGTTACTTTGTTGTGTCTCCCCATTTCATGCTGTGCTCAACCTCATCGTTCCGTCACTGGTTGTAGGAGCATAGCAAAGGTTGTGAGTCAGGTCCATGCCTTCCAAGAGGCCGTGTACCCTTACAGCCCAGACCGGGACCTGCAGGGCTACCTTCGCCGCCGTATCGCCCGGTTCACCACCTCGGACATCCACCTCTTGGCCGCCAACAGCGATGCCAACTTCCAGCAGTCGAGCGAGCGCCAGACACGGAGGATCCAGGACACACTGAGGAGGGTTAAGGCCACCTTCCAGTGAGACATGCTTTCACAGCCCGGCGTTAGAGGTCAACACCTGGATATGTACGAGCCCAAAGTGAGGCGCCATGCCCAGACCACAGTGCGCAGACACTCCCTGGTCCTGAACTGGAAAATATTTTCTGATATCAATTGACTGTTTGTCAAAAACACCTTAACTTTAGTCAGTAATATAGAATCTGAGGTGAACTTAGCTCACAGCTCTGTGTATGAACAGGTTCTGCTGTTGTTCCCACATGCTTGATTTTCATGTTAGCATTTTTTTTCCTATAAACCAACAGGAGTAGTGGGTAATTTTTTCTTCCTCAGCTAATACTGACATTCTTCTTCTGTAATTTAGCTGTTTAAACCTGTATGTAAGCATATCTGGACTAAACATGGCAGCTGTACAATGCTTGTCCAACACCAAGATCGGAATTAAAAAAGTGAGTTACTGTGCGAGGGCCTAAAACACAAAAAGCCAAAGGTTCTTTATATAGCAGTGTAGTAATATGATCAATTATAAGATATTTAGAATATGCACCATTAAGCAAAATATCAGCTGATATGTGAGGAGCCTTAAGGGGAACTTCCAAAATGACCTTTTTTGGCACCTTTTGGAAGCATTGAAGCATTTGTAAAGGTTTTATTTCTGCAAATATTTTTATTTTATACAGAAACATTAGAAATCCTCTCACTAGTTTCCTCATACCAGTAGTTTGCTTTTCACTTAAATCTCCCGACAACTAACTAACTGACTGTTACAGCTTCACCGATTCTTAACTCTTAATTTAGCGCCGTCGTGAGGTCAGGTTTGTTTCATTAATACTTCAGCTCTGGATGTCACACTTATTAAGTCCCGGGGCACATACGGTATAATTTGATCTTCAATGAGTACAATTTTCACGTCATAACCTTTATTAAAAAAAAAAGCTTTTCCACACTAAGTAAAGCTGTCATCATCCTTTAATTACAATTTACAGATAACAGCAGATCTATGAAGTCGAAAAAAGCTTTTGTAACTTGTGGTTCTTTTATGATTCAAATAATTTTTCTAGATATAAAATTGCTTTTTCATTTTCTGATACATTTTTACTACAGTGGAGTTATGCTAGCACTGCATGAACACACCAGGGATACTAGTGCATTTTAATAAAAGCAGAAAGAAGAAGTCATTAATGAATTCACAGCAATTTCTATACTTTGGACTGCAGTGGAGCCTCTGGCAGCAAGTTCTGGTTGCATGCTTGACATTTCTGCTTTGAGTTTAGAGCAGACTAAGAAAACTTTGTGTTTACATGTAACTCAAATTTAACAAGACATTAAACTTTGAGCGTAAAATGTGGCTTGCAAACTTTAACACTAGCAGCAGTGTCATTGTGAGCATGTTGGACTGCTGACGTTAGCATTTAGCACAAAGCACCGATGTGTTGTGGTTGTTATAAGAACTGGACGCTGGATTCAAAGACAGTTCCTCCTCAGCAGCAATTAACATGCCTGTCAGCCCATAAGAGAAAAAGACACTATTTTCAGGTAAATGATGTCGTCGTGTCACTTCTTTGGGATTTTTATTTTAACCAGAACTGCTCTGGCTACAGTGTTAATCAAACTGCTTGGACTTGGTCATAAATTCTCTTCATTATGATTTTTATTGATCTCAGCTCGATGATTAAACCACAAAGACGGTCTCCGCAGTTTCAATCTTTTAATAGGTACAGTAAGAAAATGCTGCTGTAGTTGAGCACTCAGTGATGCCAACGACATCAAAAAGTTTCAGAATCTCTGGAAAGCAGTGAGCACTGAGCGGGAACCTTTTCCTGTTTCGATTGACACGACATTTAATTTAGACGCTTTTAATATCATTGGAAATGCAGTTCCTCAAAATGTTCTCGGTTCCTTGGAACTTGGGAGATCCAAGTTCTGTTCTGAAGGGAATTCATATGGTTTTCTACACAAACGTGACTGAAATAACTGTGAAAACACAATGAAAGAGAGAACTGTGATTCTGCACAAATAGCAGTCACAATGTAAAGTGAATGCGAGATTATTGAGGACTCCATTATTTCAGCTGATATTGTGCGTACACGGTGCATATACCAAAATGATTAAAGGCCCGCGTTTCATTATATCACCACACAGCAAAACCTGCAGAGCATGAGTAATTGCATCAGAGGAAAGTAGTGGAGGTAAATAGGTTGCAAACTTTGAATCCAGCCATGTCAGTAATTCAAGTGAAATAAAGCACGATTATTTCTTTTCTTTTTTTCTTTTTCTTTTTTCCTTTTTAAAGTTCAACACAGAGGTGGTACGAGATTAAGTGGCACAGTTTGGCTCCAGTTGTCCCCGCAGAGGGAAGGCTCGCTTCAGATCCAAAAATGTGTTTCTGATTGATCACCTTATTTTTTTGTATGAAAAATCCTTTCTATCTATTATGAGATTTCTCTTATCCAGTATTGCAGCGGGCCCATCCACTGCTCCTTCACAGTCAGCAGATCTCAACCTAATTGAGGGGACATTGCAGTCTGATGCATTCTCCAAAACACCAAAAGAGGGGATGGTCTTTGGGGGAATGGTTTTCCATCCCTCCAGTAGCTTTCCAGACACCTGAAAAATCAATGCCAAGGAGCACTGAAGATATTCCTGTGACACATGGTGGGTGAACACCTTTCTAAAACACTTGATGTTGTTTTTCCTCTCGCTGGTCACAAGCCTATAGCTTCTATTTGTTTACCAATTAGGATTTGAAATAAGAATTACATGACTAGATTGATAAATTAAAATATAATAATCCCATTTAAACAGCGCCATGTGTAGTAATTGCATTCATTAAGAATAGCGTGTGGTGAAATGCAGAAAGACACGCTCACAGTCGTGACAAAAACTTGCCATTACCGAGCAAATGATGGAACATAATGAGATGTCGGCATGCAAAATGTTACTCGAGGAATGATGTTCAGCCTGTGTCTGCTGTCTGTTCTCGCACTCGGTGAAACCCAGCGTGGAGATGGAATGTGACGTGCTATGACGATTTGCTTAATATGGCCAAATAAATGAGATTTTATAAACCTTCTCTTGCCAGAGCTCATTATTGTCAGACAACATCCGTGATAGATTGGCCGTATGGCAGGTTAGAGTGCTGTTGTATCAGGCAGAGAATGTGAGCTGTTGCTTGGGTTTCCCTCTTCCTGCAGTTTACAGGATTAAAATGTCATTTATAGTGTGGGGAGTTATATTATGATGGCTACACTAAGTTTTAAGATGAAGTAAACCTTCTGACCACAATCTGCTTTTACATTTGTATATTACTCACCAAGCAAGCGTGCCTATCTGCACTGCACATACTGTAAATCATACTGATAACAGCCGTCATTTCAGCCATTTTTTGATCTTAGTAAAAGCTAATATGTGAGATGAATGTGCAGAAATCAGACGACTGTAGAAGTAAAGCTCAGTTTTCCCTCCAACTAGGTGTTTCATATAAATATGAAATGACTGTACACAGCACTGAAATAACTCCTAAAAAACGAAATGTTTCATGTTTTGTGCTCCATTAATTTTGGCAGAAAGTCATTCACTGGCAAATCAGTTTTTAGTATGCTATCCTGCAAACCGGAGGGTACTGAAATTCCATTTAATCCTTTTTTTTTAGGCACAAATATTCAGATATTTATGAGCATCCTTTGTGATGAACTGTGTCCTACAGCTGTTGTCTCTGACATCTCGTATGGACGTCTGGGGATATCGGAAACATGTCATCCGTTCAAAGCAAATCTAATATAAGCTCAGTGGGATTTTAAGCATGCAAGAGACTGTGGTGGAGTGTAAGACTGCTGAGGCATAATTTAGGGGTGCTCAGACTTCATACATCTGCTTTACATTTAACTGAAAAAAATTCTCACTTTTTACTCTATTTAGGATTTTCCAGTAAAATAAAATACCAGTAATAGGATATATGGTTCAGTAATACACTGCAGCCCACCTATTGCCCACTGGGTAATTGGGCAATAGATCTTTCACAGTGTGTCATGGATAGTTAAACAGTTATCCACCAGTGATCCAGGGTCTGATGACTAAAGGCTTCATTTAAACCAGAAGGTCCTAAATGCCTTTATTTCCTGTGTGAGTTTTTTTAAACAAAGATTGATGCTCCAGCTGCTCAAGAATAAACTAAACCAGCTGAGTGACTTTATCCAAGCTAGTGACCCACTAAGAAAAAAAATGAATACAGTCAGTGCGGCTGTTGCTCTGGGACACACAGAGGCAGAGCTCTCAGGGAGACAGAGCTGAGGAAACAGGCTCAGCGTGCAGGCGAGGTCCCGGGCCTTTTTCATTGTTATCTGACGCGATCGGGGCGCATCTTCAAAGCTGAGGAGATAAAGAGACCGCAAAGACTGAATGGACTCCTGCCTTCACAACGACAGATTGCCGATAAAGGAGACAACTAGGACCAGCCTCTTATCTGCTTTGTTATATAACTAAACGATCAGTTAAGCGGCATTGTCACCGAGCTGCTGCCTGTGGAGATATCTCAGCAGAGAGCCAGTCCCACAGGTTTGGCGCTTTCTCTGGGAAAGCTGTCTGTCTGGTTATTTGGCACCTAGCTGACATGAGGCAGGACTGTCATTCTTCAACTACTAGATAGTAGACTACACCAGCGAGTAAAAGCTTATCCTACTGGAAAGCGTTTGGATAGTAAACACCCTTTAGAAGTACTTATTTTTATATTTAATATCTATGTGTGGGGATCAGTTGAATTCTTTTCTCTGGGCCTGTTCGCCCTCTCCACAGCTTCCTCGCAGCTTGTTTTGGCATATTTGCATGTGAACGAGGCGACAATCGGCCTTAATTGTGTTGCTACTGTAATGCCTTTGATCTGTAATGTTTGAAGTGCCTTTGCCAAGCGCTGGTTCTTGGGTAACTGGCGCCAGCGCTGGCCGGGGTATCAAACACATGTCAATATGAAACCACTGGAGACCATTGTGTTCTCCATCTGATTGCAGTGGGAGCTTGAGGGTTACAGGCACAAATGTGACGAGAGCGTTAGAAATGGCTTCCCAAATTTAGGTGCTGCCCACACCATCTTGTTTGTTAAATGTTGCTTTCTGCCTGGTTACTATCAGACGTCTCTTAGGGAATTATTGTTTACGCTTCCATCTTGTTAGCAAACTGGATAAGCAGGGAGCTCAGAGGCCCAGCCTGTGATTTCAAATGGAACTGTCATGAGAAATTGAGCAAATACACCTTTCCTCCTTAACAAAGCACCATAACTGTTTATGTTTTGCGCATAAAATTGTCAGAAACAGCTACTAAGTATAACTGAAAATGTACACAATTTGTTTTAACAGTGTTTCCATTTTTATTACTTTATGTCGTTTATATTCATGTTTTCATTTTCTTCAGAAACTACTTAACTGAAAGTAATAAAGACCCACTTACACAAATATCAGTATCGAAATATACTTTAGTGCAGAATAATTATAATGTGCGTAATATAATTATCACTAAAGTGTGGGAAGCGGTTTGGGTTAACTGTCATAATTTAAAGAGAATTGGGCAACTTCAGATTCCATGTGCTGTAAAAGTAATAAAAAGGGTTCAAAATGTAACAATGTTTAATCACCTAAAGTGAAAGTTGCTAAAGCTCATACACTGTGAATCCTGACTTAATGAATCTAATGGTATTATCTAAAAGGAAAACTGAGCTGTAGCTTAGTCTACTGTCTGCACGCGCAGCAACCTGATTTAGCGCCAAAATGCCTGTTAGAAACAACATGGGTCCTTTAATGTTTGTTTTTTTCAGCTGAAATATTAACAAAATATCATCCATGTAAGCAACTATATTTATACAAGTAGCAAATGCTGAAATATCATTTTGAGTGAGGCTCCTAATTTCACTTTGAGTTCAGAGACATGCAAGGACTCAAAGGTTTCCACAGACTAGACGGCGCCAGGTCTTGACACACTCACAGGATATGTAAAGTCATTATCCCACAATCATTGGAATCGATCAGGCATTAACAAGGGTCCCTACATATGCAAATACGATTAGGGGCTGACCCCCAATAAAAGCCGACCGTGGCCAGCACAGGCCCTCTCAAACTTGGCGGATTTACATGTCACAGCTCCACTGTGAACATGGTGAAATACTTTTCTGTTGACTGGCTAGCCCAGAACCATCACAATAACATTCAGGGGCACTGTGCTGACATGGACACGACCCTTACCTGCAAACCTCACATTCCCTGCATGGTGCAGCCAAGCCCACCGCCCATTGGCAAAGGTTACCTGCAGATAAAGTCCAAAGCAGTTAAACGCTTCGAACACTCGGGGCCAGCGGAGAGCTGCGGGGCCGAGGACTCAACACTGTGCTCGCCACTGGATTCATCAAGCTGCACCCCACCGAGTAAGTACCCAACATCTCCAGGCTTTAAACAGCATAGTCGAGCTTTACGCAGAAGATGAGTTTGTAACGCTTTTCCTTCTTTTAGTTTGTGACGTCAGCGAGTACCTCTGCGGGTATGAGAGCGACCGAGTTTCCCCGGATAGACTCTCCGTGGACGAGGGGAACGAGGGGAGAAAAGACGCGGGACCCCAACGCCGAGTTCGCACAAAGTTTTCGTCCGAGCAGATCAAAAAACTGGAACGGATATTCATCAAACAGAAATATTTGGATTCCGGGGAGAGAGAGAAGACGGCACAAAAGCTGAACCTCACAGAAACTCAGGTGAGACGCGCCAGTAAACTCTTTGACATTTTGGATTTATGAAGACGCAGACATCTCCAATTTGCTCAGTGCTGCGGATGCTGACTGAACTGTCTTTGTTTTTTGTTGTGTCAGGTGAGGACCTGGTTTCAGAACCGAAGGATGAAGCTGAAACGGGAATTCCAAGACTATCTCACTCCCCCAGTCCCGCCGGTCATTTTTCAGCCTCTGTCTCCGGTTCAGTACCACAGCATGGCTGGACATCTACCCCATTACTCTCCTACGGGTCATCCCTTTTACTCATTACCTGTCCCGCAGTTGCTCCACCATCAGCACATGCCTCCTCACTACCCTCATCGAACAATGATACACCACCCACATTTCTACTGAGGAACTGTCACTTTAGAGACTTCTCTTTACACAAATGAGCCGAAGATGCGCAATCAAAGTTGTTTTTTTTATTTGTGTGATTTTAAATATCTGTATACAATGAAAAGTTTTTGTATGTAATTAAAGAAACATCTATTTATTTTTAATAAATTTATCCCTTAAGCTTCAGCAGTTGACTTCTTTGTTTTTTCTATCTCTGTCCAGATTATAAGGATTAAGCTGATGATACATCTTTATTGCAGTATTAGTTCCACATAAATAGCTCATCCTGTCTTTCATCATAAAGGAGGGCGGGTCTGGAAGGACTCAATGACAAAAGGGGGCTAAAGGTCACATCGCATCACTGTATCTCCTCTGATTTGACCATATACACAAATAACAATAGATTAAATCAGGATTCCACAACGTGTCCTGGAAACCCTAAATGACGTCACTTTCTTCTTGTTTTTGTTGCTACAAAGGTCAAATTTATAACAAAAGACCCCCCCCCCCATTCATACTGACTTTAACCCTCCTCTGTAATTAAAGACTGAACATGTTTGTCCCCACTACTGCACTTCAAATGCAAGGTAACGGGGAGATCATGGTTAACAATTAGTCCTAATTAGGCCTCTCATTGAAGAGTTTACACTTACCACTGGGGCTCCGACCTGGCTCCAGAGAGTCTGGAGCTTTGTATGGCCAAGGGATCTAGAGGTTAAAACCTGATTGTGTGATGACATCTGGAGATAGTGAGCTCGATTCGAAACTAGTCTGAGATAATTCAATGAGGGGGTCGAGGGCTCCTCTTTAAACTCGTAAATTTACGACAGTTTTTTTTCGCTTTTTGACATTTCAATTCATAACCCATGTTGTGTAAGAACGAAGGAATTCACTGGTTGATATAAACGTGCTATAAATGCTCAAATGTTTTGAATTAAGCTCGGCAAAAATGCAAAACAACAACCTGCAGGTTCCCTGCTGTGTGAGGTTTCAAGCTGGCCCGAGGCAAACATCTCAGTCAGCAAAGATCAAAGAAACTTTCTCACTTTCTGTCGATGTTCTCTGACTACAGTCACACACACACTCACCCGGTCCCACCCTGACAAAGGCATCATCACCAGGTTGCTCAATGCGCATACAACATGCGCTAAAGAGCCACCTACACCCTTGATCACCTGAAAAAATATAACAATATATATGTGTGTGTGTGTGTGTGTGTGTGTGTGTGTGTGTGTGTGTGTGTGTGTGTGTGTGTGTGTGTGTGTGTGTTTTGATGGTTGATAAGTTGATGGTGGTGGTGGTGGGTAGTTGATGGAAACATTGCGTAACTGTATGTATTTTTCTTCTTGACCGAAGGCGGTTAAACAAGTCACACCTCCCACATTTATAGTTATTCTCATCGCATTTAGTGGCGGATACAGACATGATACTCTTTATGCAGACATCATTCAGTTTGAAATGCCAGGTAAATGAGAGTCAGACTCAGTGGCGCCAGGGAATCCCAGCACGACCTGAGAAAAAGTAGAATCCTGCCTCTATTAACCTCAATTACAACCGCCATCAAGTCCCCATTGTTCCTGTGAGATCGCTTTGCATATGCAAACAAAGAAGTGTGCCCCTCCTATATAGCGGCCAAGAGTCATCCATACAAACACATACTGCTTCAACCGCTGCTTCTATCCACTATGGCTAACTTTTCTGTTGAGTGCCTTGCCAGGAGTTATTATGAAGAGGTGACTCCACGGACAAAGGATGCCGCGCTTCATTCGCGAGATCTCAGTGAAATCGTGGAATTTACAAAGGAATCAAGAAGTCGATACTCTGCAACATCGCCAAACAGTAAGTTCACAGATAAACCTTTTGTTTTAAGAGCTGCTGTTGATAGGGCCTTTGTGTGCGTATTGATTTTTGACTAAATGAATTCAACTTCTCATCTTTCTCCCCCCAGACAGATGCGACAACTCTTCTGGGTCCGAGAGTGAAGTGGGAGATGACAGCGAGGGGGAGGCCACCCAGCAGAGGAGACTCAGGACCAAGTTCACATCCGAACAAGTTAGCAAACTGGAGCATACTTTCAGCAAGCAGAAATACCTGGGTGCTACGCAGCGGAGGAAAATCGCCGAGGAGCTGAATCTTTCTGAAACCCAAGTATGTTACATGCATGCTTTCCTCAAGGCCTCCTCGGTGGCACTGCAAAGCTTTCCACAAGCACAAGCTGACAAAGACTTTTATTACTATGTTGCCATCTAGTTACCCGATGTAATTCAGTAAATGTAAATCTGTTTCAAAGACTATATAAACATCATAAAAAGTCCCTTTGCTTTGTGTTTGTGCGTAAAGGATAGGACCTTATGGCCTTTTTTGCATCTCACAGGTGAAAACGTGGTTCCAGAACAGGAGGATGAAACTAAAAAGGGAGGTCCAGGACAGAAGGACGGAGTTCCTGACAGTGCAGACCTCTCTTCTGCCTCCGATGCTGTTTCAGCACCCATTCCTCACCGGACAGCTCCCCGCCAGCTGCGGCTTCTACCCGCAACTGCACCCGCTCCCCGCACCTCTGCACCATCACCCCTCCCACCCCGTTCTTCTGCCGCCGCCAAACTACTTCTGAGCTCCCAGAACTTTTATCCCCCAAATTCCTGTCTAGAATCTAGATATTCCTCCCCTCATTGCTCTCTCTAAAAGAGAGATTTTAAAAGTTGTGAATATAATTGCTTTTATTATGTCTGAAGCACTGTACTGGGTATGTTTTGGTGTTGTAAGTATCATTCAAATAATGGAAATAAACTTGCTGCAACTTTTTATGGTTTATGGCAAAAAGAAAACAGAATTAAAGTCTTTAAACTGCTTGTGATGTTTTGTTTTTTTCTGTTTTCGACTTCAGATTCATAGATCGTCATTTTACATGCGCACACTTAAACAAGTAAAACACAAACCACGACCTTAAAAATTCACATAGATTTTGGGCACATTTATGTAACATTTTAGAAGAATGTAAAATCATGAATAAAAGTTTGTAAATGAGAAGAGAGGTTAAAGGTTTGGCTAAACCCTGATAGATATCCGGGGGAGGGGTGAGACAGTGTGTCGTGTAGAAGTTGTTGTTTTCAGTTTGGATGAAAAGCACACAATAACAAAATGGTTGAATGTCACACAATTCAACCATCCTGTGTGTTGCCATTTATTTCAACAGGAACAAAGTGTGCAGTTCAGTGCGCTTCTCCTCATCATACTGCAGTGTTTCTATCAGTGCCCCTCTCTCACTCCCCTTCTCTCCTGGTTTCCCAGCCTTGACAAGCAGCTGGACAGTTTTCTAACATCCTCGTTGATACAGAACATGTAGCGACAATGACAGGCCCGTCTGTCTTCTCCGTCTTGTAAATGCAACGACGTGGAGTTGTTGTCCCCTGCTTTTGCCGCTGGCATTGCTCCACGCTGAGCCTGTCCTCCGCTGGTTGTAGATTTTACTTGTTCAAAGGGATATCAGAGCGGATCTAACCGCGAGATCATTGAGCTTCATTGAGATCTATTGTATGACCATTCAGCTGTTCGCACTTACTTGAAAGACAGAGGGAAGGCGCCACTGAGTCTGCCAAAGGTGTATATTGGCTCACCTTAAAGTCATTAGTTGGCTCCAGCTAAATACAGTTAGGTCCATAAGTATTTGGACAGGGGCAGTTTTTTGCAGTTTGGCCTCTGTACGTCACCACAGTGGATTTGAAATCAGGCAACCAAAATGTGATTGAAGGGCAGACTTTGAGCTTTAAGGCAGAACTGTTCAAGAAAGACGTAGTTTTTTTGTCCACAGGACCCCATTTCTAGAGGTTCAGAACTCATGGGACCAACTAGCATTATTTTAAATATGTGACGATGTGTTTCATACATGGATGAAGATGCTTTGGAGTCTGTAACTGCCTGAAATCTGTCCATGGAACTCACTGAATGCTGTTTTTTCTTCCTTCATATGCTCGGCAATAGGCCTTTGCTGCAGTTGTTTCTGTGGCTTCAGTTTTGTCTTCAGTAACTAAAAAGCATGATCTGTTAGACTGAGATCAGGTGGCTGACTTAATTGTTGGAGAATATCAAATATTTATTTGCATTAAGAAACTCGTGAGTTGCTTTTGCAGTAATCTTTGGGTTTTTATCCATTTACTGCTGTCTGATTCGTTTAGCAGTATTTGCTTGTATCTGAGCAGAGACTATAGCCATTCAGAATAAACACCAGTGGCAGCCCTATGTCATAACAATGTGTTCACCATGTTGAACAGATGGTGTGCTTCCAATCATGAGCCACGTTTTCTTCTCTATACTTTGCTAATAATGGGAAGTTAATCTCTCCTGATCTGAACTCTTTGAGATGTTTTCTGGTAAACTCTAATCTATAATCTATCATCTGAACTCTAGAATCTACTCCTCATATTTAAAAGAAACTCCTGGTGATCAGACTCGTGATGTATGTGGATTATTGGTTGGCTCTACATTCAGCAGCACACAGGATTTTTTTAGTTATTTGGCAGGGCCTAAAGCCAGCGCACACAAACAATCACCAAAGAAAATAAATGCTGTCATTCCGCACCAGGAGGCACAATTATGAAAAAAGAGATGATTAGACCTGCAAGCATCAGTAACTAGAATAATGAGAAGGACACATTCATTTAAAGGTTTACTGGGCCGCTATTTATGCTGTGCCTCTGTTCAGTCCTCCAGACAGAGGAACCCCTCGGTCTGCAGCATTAGCAGGGATAGTTCCTAGTTGAGACATCGACATCAATCAATGATCCATTGTGAGAGGGCAAAGATGTGGTGAATTAAATGACAATGAGTGTTTCCCTGATACCTTTTGAAAAAGGTGAGTAAATAGGTGAAGAGGTGTCAACAGTGGCTGCAGATAGACTGATAGGAGTCCTATTAATGCATTTATCCAAGAACTACAGCTAATTTTGCCCGCTTCCCTAAACCTACACAAGAAACAGCTACTTTTACACTAAAAGAACAACTTTTTACTAATGAAATGTGCTTGACACAAGATTTAAAAATGGGAGATCAGTAGTTATCAACCTTTCTGGTTTGTAACCCCTTTGAAAAATACCAAGGGTTCATAATTATTAGTTTTTAAGTAAAGCTTTAAAAAAGGTCAAAATGTTTCATTTAATTTTCTTTAAGTTTGAGGCCAAGGAGGTGAAGCCTATCATTATTACAGTGCTTCACAGCTTAACACATTCCAAAATAAAAGCAAAAACGTTTGATGCACATAGTTAAAAAAAAAAACTCTTATATGCTTAATTATGTCATGACCCAGATTTTGACTCTCATGAATGGCACCAGCCCCTAGAAATCATATTTTTTGCCTTTTAAAGTTCACTACATTTACAGTGAAGTGTCCGTGTGATGCTGTGGGTGGCATTTAGATGGCATGGTCTGGCTCTATCAGCCCCAGCACTTTACAGGGCAGCACTACAGCGAATCGATTCAGTGCCACTATGCTATGAGCAAACATTCCTCTCTGATGGACGAGCTTGCTTCCATCCACTGAGTAAGAAGGGCCGTTCAGCAGTTTGATTAGCATGAATTGGTTGTGGCTTTCACATTCTACAAATCTCCACTGCGGCGAGCGCCTATAGGATATTTTTGATTGACACATTAGACAGTTCTCTCCACTGCCAGCATCAATACATGCAATGACAGAAAATATTTTGGAATAATCAATGCCTTGGAGCACTAAAACTATGCTGTTACCACTTGGTCAAATGACACTTTCAGCCCTTTTTGGCTTGTGACCTCTTACAAAAAAGTAATAAAAAGCACTATAGTTATAGCTATAGTAAAGAGCAACCCTCCTCCATCAAAATCTTTCAGGTTATTTTATTAAAATATCCACTTTCTCATGTCTCTGAGGAAATCCCCGTATGAGTGTCTTCTCTTTCTCCCTGCTCATTTGATCTATCTCAGACTTGGCAGGTATATTGTTAAAGACCGGACTGTTAATTATTTTACGGCCCCTTTGATTTTTATGACCCTTTTAGTGGGCCTGTGAACCACTGCACAACACCACCTAATTGTATTTATAGTCAAAACAAGTTCCACCTCAACCAGAGAAATGCTATTTTGCTTTTTTTTGCTACCTTTTAATTTTTTGAAGAGTGAAAATGTAACTTTAAAAAAGCAAAAATGATGGAAAGATTTATAAAAAGCACAAAAAGGTCCTCTTTTATCGCATGAAATCAGCAATACTGAGATTTTATGAGCTCATGTCATTTGTGCCACAAAAAACATGACTAGTTATTATTATGTAAAAGTCTGTACTGTATGATTTAAGTGTCCAATACCACAAAAACGTACAGTGCATGCAAATACTTCAAATCCAATGATTAATGGCCCAACTTTCTTTATTCAGCAAATATTCAGGGCAAACACACATGAACAATAATGTCACAGAAATGCAATAAAACACATATGATTAAGATCAAATTTGCACTTTAATAAATAAATCAATAATAATCAGAGGGGCATAAAAATACCTGCATCCAGTGTATCACAGTCTGTGCTTTGCAGATTTTCTTTGTAAGCCCAAGACAGGCTGGAATTCCAATGTATGTGTGTGTGTGTGAGAGTGAGTGTGCGAATGCACACTTTGAGGTCAGCTGTCATGCCGAGAAGATGATGAAATGGCTGTCTGCCTGGTGGAATACCTCTGCAGCCCCATTTTCCCATGCCTTATGCCTCTTTAAAGTTAAATCTCAAAGAAGTATGTGCATAGGAAAAAGGAACAGCGAGTGCAACAAGCCCCACTGCCCCGATTATGGACACTGGAACCTGGAGGGCAGGGATGACAAAAGGCATAAAGATGCATGACTGGATGCACAACACAAGAAATGACTCTTATATTCTTCTCCTGTCTGACTGGCTAAAATTGCATTACGTCCAGGTATTAAAAATACTGTAATATCAAAATAAAATGCACATACAACGGTCATACGCTTTATAGTTGCCAAGATGTAGTTTTAATTAAAGGATTAAGTTTATAAAATGCGTGGAAGGCGTGAAGAGGACTTACCCCGTATAGATCTCCATGCATGTCTCCCAGGAAAGCACCTCCTGTTGGCCATTTATCCCCCCACAGGGACCTTGAAGATGTTTAACAAAGACAGAGTAGCTGTTGTGCGTGCTCACTCAGCACTTCTCCTCCCTCTTTGGTTTCAAGCCATGGCGACACATCTGGGAAGATGCCTGTAGACACAGAAAAAAAAACAAACAAACAAATTCTACAGTACAGTGGCATACAAAGGTTGGTTTCTTCTGCAAAAATACTTTGTCTTGTTTTGCTCCAAATCTTTCAGCTACGAGTGAACTTGTTACAGTTATTATCTCCTATCTGACACAAGCTGGACGCCAGAAGCAGCTCACGGAAGAAGGGAAATATTCAGGACGCCCTGTTCCTGATGGTGGAAAAGTTTCTTATCTGTTCAGGGTTTTTTTTTTTTCGTTCTCTTTCCCTCTCCCAGAAGAGAGGCCCCCGTGTTTTTTAGAACTCAAGGTCTCTAGACAAGGACTCTCAGGGTGTGCTGAAGTGAGACGCTGACGCACACACACACACACACACATGCACAGGTTGTGTGGTGTGTAGCTGAGGGAGTATTATGGCATGTCAAGGCCAGTGCACCGGGCTGAAGATGAAACTGCTCTCTTTTCTCTGAACCACTGTGTTTGCAGCGCTTGTGGGCAGCAGTCGTATATCACACGTTTTGGTAAAGAAAGATCTATCTTTAAATGAGCACCCTGGACCAGCTGAGGTCACCTCACATCCCAACGTAGCTGAAAAAAAAATGTCTGGCAAAAATGCCGCTAATGAGCACTGAAAGTTACTTAGAAGCATCTCAGTGTTGAGTCTCAGCCTTGTTGTGTGTGTATGACGTTTTTAATAGAGCATAAATGTGCGTTGACCCAACTCAGTGTTTGAGGAAGCTGATATGCCGCATAGCGACAGGAGTCATTTATCTTGCAGCATTAAATCCACTCTTTTTCTTTCATGGCTCTGAATCACGTCTTCAAATCATCAGCTATGTTCTGATGTGGAGAGGATTCTTTTTTCTCTTTCTCTCTCTCTCTCTTTATATTTTATGTATTTAAGTTGTATAAATTTGATGTCATGAGAAGTTAATGAGTCCACAGTGCCATGCACATCAAAGGTCTGGACATTTGATTGAGACCAACCAATTACTTTGCTTCTTGTTTTCTTGGTAGCAGCTGAGGAATCTATATTCATCAAAATGGATATAGATAAATCATTAAGAAATACATTAGTACCAACAATAAATCAATGGCTTTTTCTGATGAAAGGGTTTGCATGGCGGGGCATTTGGTTAGCACCGTTGCGTCACAGCTCCTTGAGTGAAGCGAAGCTTTCAATGGGTTGGCTCTTCAGTCTAGAGATATAGCAGTTAGATTCTAAACTCACCATAAGTTTGGGTGTGAGTTTGAATGATTATCTGTATCTCTGTGTTGACTCTGTGATTGGCTGATGACCCTTTTCAGGCTGTACCCTGCCCCAGCACAGATAGGCCTAGTAGGATAAGCAGTTAAGAAAAACAGATTAATGATATTTGGTGTTTTATCAACTAGTGGTCACAAAAAACAAAAACAACAAAAACATTTTGATCATCTTTACTATTATGTTCTAATGTGTTTTTGCCACAAGAAAACAGACTGACGACCCATCCAGGGTGTACCCCACCGCTAACCCTATAGTGGCTGGGACAGGCTGAACCCCACCCATGACCCTGATAAGGATAAGTGGAAGTAACACACATTTCTGGCACAACTTCACCGACTTCCAAGGTGCATGGAGAAGATAAGGATCTAACTACACAGAGACTCCAGCAACACTTAAAAGTAATGAGAAAAAACTTTGTTAAGTGACCTTTTTCACTTTTTTTGTCACTTAATAAAGTTGCTTCTCATTATTTTTCAGGATAAGTGGAAGAGAATGAAAGGATGGATGGATGTTTTAGCCACATCCAAGTTCTGAAACTGTTTCTAACTGGTCAGACACATTAATCCTCCACACCACCACTTGGTGGCAGCAGTCTCAAACGTTGACTGGCAGCAGCCTGAGGTCACTGTAAGTATATAATGTAATAGTGTCTATTTGTTTTAAAGCAAATAACTTATAGGTAAGGGTTACAGTATATACAGTGCAAGGAGTCATACTGCACTGAGGTGAACTGAGAGGTTCTGGTAGCTCAGCATTTTTGTCTGTTTTTTTTGGGGTGAGATAACCACAACAGCATTCAGTCGAGGTCGGACGGGCTGTGGAGTATTAGTGCTCTGATTGTCAAATATGCAGTTATCAGTTTCTCTTATCAATATGTGCCTTACTTGCAGTGATTTAAGGTACAGGATCCTCCACTTAAAAGGCTTTTCAAACAAGGCAAACAAGTGTACTCTATACTCCAGCAGTTCCCTCTACATCAACATGTCAAACTCATTCCCACCATGTCTCACAAGGGCCTGCATGCTTTTAATTGGGTGTACTTTAACATGCGGCTTTTAAAATCCACTCTTGTTTTCTTCGTCTTCTTTTTTTCCCCTTTCTTGCAGAGTGTTCTGTTTGAGAAGAGCGAATTTGCAGAGTTAAGCAGAAATGTCTCACTCTGCAGAAAAAAGGCAACAAAAGCTGCTTGTTCATCTAAACACATCTGCCGCGGAGCAGGAGCGGGTTCTCTCAGAAGGCGAAACGAGGTTTTACATTTTGACACTTCGACAGGGTGAGAGTATGATGTTTCCAGAATCACAACAACAAACACCTGTAGTTGTCTTTAAGCTTAAATTGGCAATTTGGGAAATCCATGTTCATTAGGAGAAAACAGAGGTTAGGTGCACTCTGTAAACACAGTGCTTGTCTCAAAAATACTACCTACTGTGCAGTTTTTATGTCTTTGTAGGAAAAAATGCAAATTACCTCTAGATGTACACTACTGTAAGCATGTGCATCATAAAATAAACTATCATCATGCTTTAGTCAGGTGTCTCTAGTCAGATGGGACAGTTGTCTTTAAGCAAGATTCAAGTGATTACTTTATAACAGGATCTGTGACTAAGGGCCCAATTCCCCTGCCATTATATTGAATTTCATTGTATTTTATTTGAAATTACAATGTAATTTTACATTCTGTAAGTAATTTTCAGTACTGCATATGTAATTGTAATTCCCACTTAATTTCATGCTAATTTTGTGGAAAAACAAGAAATACAGTGGGGCAAAAAAAGTATTTAGTCAGCCACCGATTGTGCAAGTTCCCCCACTTAAAATGATGACAGAGGTCAGTAATTTGCACCAGAGGTACACTTCAACTGTGAG
>NW_024582531.1:819750-823938 GCF_018398535.1 Haplochromis burtoni | reverse complement strand
CATCATTTTAGGTGGGGGAACTTGCACAATCGGTGGCTGACTAAATACTTTTTTGCCCCACTGTACTTCCCCTTGTTACATCCTAGGTAGACTGTACTTTCTGAGGCAAGGGCAGTATTATGGAGTGACTTAGCCTTGTCTAACTTCCAGCTTTTTAATAGGGAAGGAGAAACTCCTTTCTTCTATTTCATTTTCAAAGTTATGTTTGAACAGTGATTGTGAAAGAAAGAAAATACGTTAGATTTCACTCCGTCATTATAAGCTCACATAAGCCTGCAGCCTTTGACTGTATTTTGTTTTTTTCTTTTATTTGGTGAGGGACAACAGTCTGCTTTTACGTTGCTAAAATAAAGGGATGAGTAGAACAGCCATCATAATGAACATAATGAGTATAAAAATGTTTTAGCTACCCTCTCCAGTGCAAACATTCCTCCGTCTAACCTCACAATACAAAAAAAGAAGGCCGTCGCTTCCCTGAGCAAATACCAAAACATCACCATATTACTAGCTGTCAAGGAGAGGTGCACTGTTGTTCTAAACACAACAGATTATCACACAAAAATGACTACACTCCTCAGTGACAACTATACCTATGAAGCCTTAAAACGAGACCCCACAAGCATCTACAAAAACAAAGTCATCAGTTACCTACAACAGCTTGTAAAGGATAAAATCACTGACTGCCCTGTACAGTATACCACCATCTGCCCAGGGGATGCTATACCCTGTATGTATGGTGTTCCAAAGAACTGCAAAGAAGGACCCCCATTCATACCCATTGTAAGCAGTATAAAATCAGCCACCTACAATGCCACTGCCCCTTGTGGGGAACGCACCACATCATATCAAAAACCCCACCGACTTCACCAACATGGTCCAGAGACTTACACTGGATCCATAGTGTCCATAGTGCATACCTACAGCTGAGGCTGCCTTACCACCACATATTTTAAATGCAAAGAGGGTTTCTACAGACAAAAACCATGGATGAGCCATTGGCTCCCAGGTGTCACCTATTGTGGCCAACCTTTAGATGGAAGAAGTGGAAAGTAAAGGACTTGGCTCTTTTAAAGGGGCAGCACCTAGCCACTGGTACAGATACGTGGCTACAAGGATTTCACATCAAAATCCAAACCCAAGAAGGAGAAGCCTTCACTGCTCACATCAACTCAGTGGATAGAAACATAAATTCACCAGGGAAGACACAAAGGATAATAGTTTGCTGTTTCTGGACTGAGCTGTGCACACTGAGGGAAATGGAAACCTTAACACTGAAGTTTACCGGAAGCCCACACACATGGACCAGTACCCATTCTTTGATTCCCACCACCCTGTGGAACACAAACTTGGGGTATCAGGACCCTGCAACACCGGGCAGAAAACACTCCTTCTAAGCCAGAGCGGGAAAGAAATGAAACACACACACACACACACGTAAAGAAAGCTCTTTTGGGCTTTCATCAAATCAGCAAAGATGCACAGTTCAGGTCAGACGAAGAATCCAGAGTCCAGCTGATTTTGGAGAACCCCTGACTTTTAAATTTGCACAACCACTAAGTCAGCATGGTAAGAGATTCATCTGATAAAGTGAGACAATAGCTTCACTGAAACAAAATAAAAGTGTACATTTCAACTATCTTAAGTAGATATGATATCACATCAACTCTGGGCACATTAAGGCTCCTTTTTCAATCAAAAAAAAGCATGGTTGACTGGAAACTCCAGCAGATGTTTGCCTGCTGGAAGAATTCAAAAGTTACAGGAACATTTTACTGGGAGAATGCAACAGAGTGTAGCAATATATATAAGAAAAGGTCCATTAGTGTAAAAAATCAGTGCAGTACACATCAGCATCAGAGTTGAGACGCTTCTCTGAGCCGCCCAGTAATTCTGATAGCTTGTCAGTCCGACTCAGGATTTTCTTTGGACAAATAAAATTGACAGAGTGCTCATTTCAGTTTATTTTCAGGTTACTGCACTCTCTGAAAACTCATTACCATCTCATGACTCACTTGACAATATTGTTCTAAAACTGCAATTTTAGAGACGTTCGTTACTCTTTTGTGTGTGTGCGTTGTTATGTCATTTGTCAGAATTAGTTCAGAGTTAGCCTTGGGTTATGCTACTTTTTTCTTTTCTCTCTCTTTCTTTTATTTTTAATACATCATTTTTAGCTTGGGGAAAATGTTCTCTGTAATTTGGCCCTGTAGTCAAGGATATTAACACAAAACAGATGAAAAATACTGTATAATGTGACAAAAACATGCCAATGGAAGGAGAAAAAGATATATAAAAAATTGAAAGGAATAAAACTGAAAAGGCTGTGAAGTATTTAAAGGTGTTTAGATATTTTTACATTGGAAAGCATTGCTCTTGTTTTTTTCTTCTCCGGTATTCTAATTCTGATTCTGATGAAATTTAAAACAAAAAAAGTTGTTTTTAAACAGAATGAAGGCCATCTTTCAGCTGCTCCCTTAGTTCAGAGGTCACCACACCAACTGTGGATCTGCATCTTTTTGATTGGGTGCAGATTTTGACACCAGATTCTCTTCACGAGGCAACCTTCACAATCACTTGGGCTTGCAATGCCCTTTGACTGGGTATGTGTCTCCTCACAGGCCTACACCACAGAGTCACCAGCAAACCACCAAACATTTATGGTTACTGAATGAATATCTACAAATAACAAACCCCACTTAAAATCCCCTTTTTACTAAACTTACACATTTCTGCTAAATATAATCATAAAAACAACCATTAAGAAAACATTTTCCTCTCTAACTGCGAGTGTGTAAGTTTTACTGCAAATGCTGATTAAAAGAAAATCCAATCTTTAGGGGAAAAGGATATTTTGTTCGAACAAAACAAAATTTAAGTAAATCAAAAGCAAAGGAAATGTCTGTAGTCCCAGTTACCGACAATTTGGTCACCTTTCCCCCTAGTACATGGATGAGGAAGTGGGCAAAATGTTTTTCGATTAATAACGGCAAAACAAAAAACTAAAACTAACTAACTAACTAAGAGGAATTCTTTTGAAGAAAAAATGAAGTGAAACAAATAAAATCACCATGGCAACTGTTAAACTGAAGTCAATTCAACCCTATTTTATGCAAAAATTCAACCCTATTACAAAAGGCGATTATCTAACTTTTACACAACAGGATTTGCTTTACTAGCAGCAAAACATTAAAAAAATGATTTAAAAATTAAATATCTGAGACTTTTTTCAGCCAGGACACAGATACTTGCTGGACCTCTCCTGTTGCCTGTCAACTTCAAAACAAGTGTAATAACCTCATACACTCTCCTGGACAAACACTTGCTTGCCTTGTTTTTGGTTAAAGCCCAGAAGCTTTGTTGTAATTAAGTAGCACCATGCTGAATTAATTCACAGTGATGTCTGTGTTGAAGCGCACTTGTTCAAGGTCGGAGTGCTTTCAGTAGTGAAGCCCAAAAATCTGCTTCGGTCTGAAAATGCGTGATTTTCGTGAGACTGATACTCCCTCTTCCCTTTGCATCTCTCAACAGTTAGCAAATTTTAACTTCTCCTCCCATCATTTCCCCGTGCTGTGCTTTGGTGCATGATGCTGGAGACACAGTGAAACAGATGGGGACAGGGAGGGTGGGGGGGACTTAGTGCCCCCCCCCAAATGGGGCCCAATCTGCATCAGGAGCAGGGACTGACAGAATAAGGCCACAGGGTGGAGAGACAAGCACTGCAACCAGATCCTCCCGGGAGTTAGGCCACCACGAAGCCACCTGGTTCCCAATAGGGGGCTTGTGAGTTCAAGCATCCATGGCCAAAAGTTCTCCACGCCAGCTCTTCTCTTCTGTTCTGCATAGGTGTGTTTGTGCCTGCGGAGGAGGAGGAAATTGATGAAGGATGAAGAGGGGAGGGAAGGAATGGTCAAGGATAAGAATGAGCAGGAGGCAAAATGCACTTCTGAGCCCTGGCTGTGAACATTTTCACTGCAGACCCTAATCTGACATTTAAATAAGTGTCTCCTGCTTAATTTTACTGCCTCTATGTTTTGTAAATTGCCTCTGCAGGTGTCTGTTTGTAGTAGGTAATGGAAACCAGACGCTGTTTGACCGCTATAGCCTTTTTTTCCCTCTACGATTCCTAATTCATAAGTTAATGCCGTTGGCTGGAGATAACGCTGCCTACCACACCATCACCCCCCCCCC
>NW_024582531.1:752914-819726 GCF_018398535.1 Haplochromis burtoni | reverse complement strand
CCCTCTCTCTCTCTCTGGCTGTTTACTGGCTCTGACAGGGTTGCTGACAGAGAGAGCAGAACTCTAAACATGAGCTCTGTTTGGTGGAGGCTTTTTCTTCCTTTTGTTCTCTCCATTCATGAGCCGTTCATTCCCCCATTTCTCCTGGAAATATTGCTGTAAAAAGCTAGACATTTTACATCAGTGGACATGATGCAATTAAAAAGTTAGACAAGCAGTAAAAAGGGACACTGATAGTGCTTCATGTCACCACTGTGATACCTTTGGGCTCACTGCCACCAATAACAGTGATTCCTATGAAATTAAATTCAACTATCAATTTGAAATGACGTCCTCTTTGTGTCCTTGTGACTTGCACTTTTCTCTCCCAGTCTCTTCCTGCCTGTCTTCCTCTCTTTCTCTCTCCCTGAAGGTGGCTCAATCAGATGACAACAGTGGCTGTCTGCCATTGTCAAAAGACATTTCAATTTGGCGGCCCTCCCACGAGTCCGGGCACATTACCACTTCAAAAGGCTGCGAGTCCCCAGGTCGCTCCCAGTGAGGCTGGCCTAGTACACGCCCCAACCACCACCACCCCCACCCCACTCCAACCTGCTGTTCAGCAATGCTGATGAGGGCCCAGGCCCCGCTGAGCACGCTTGTCTCTCCAATCTAAACAAGATTCTGTGAAGGAGGAGCGGGAGGATGCTTTGTTATTCCTCAGAATAGAACGATGTCTTTATTCAGGTTAGGCGGGTGCTTAACAGTTCAGCCAAAGACACATTAACTTTTAGGCTAACAAACAAATTTATTATATGTTGACTTGAGTTGTAACTCATGTAGCATTTTCATATATGTTTTTTTAAACTCACTGAACCTTAAAGGAGGGAGGCGAAGAAAAACTCAAAAGATAAAAAAGGGTGAATCTGGTGAGCAGTGGAAGCAAAATGATTTTTGCTAACTAAAATCAGCCTCTCATTCAGGAGACTTTCACAAAACCAGCTCCCCAGGTCCACAGACCAGTGATCACACGAACTCCACCTGCCCTTCAGGATGGTTTTGTTGTTCTGCTTCAGCTGCGGCACCTTGTCTGCGTATTCAGAGATGATTAAAGACCCACAGTCACTGACAACCAGTGCTGGAAGGAGATCCCTAAGACAGCTGGCAAAAATTGACAGCTTTTCTCAGAGTCAAAAACAAAAGTTCAAATTAAAAACACCTAAAAACTACATTAAGCTTTGGGCTCCACACCCTGATAAAATATGTACCCATCATATTGTATGGCTGCTTGTTTCTCTAAACACAGAGGTAAGAAGTGCAAAGTTAACACAGCCTACAATAATCACAACTTCTAATATGCTAATATATATATATTTTTATACTCTTTATTTAGAGTCCCATTAATTCATACCATTTTCAAAATATTACTGTTTTTTTCTATTAGTGCCCAATAGAAATGACAAAAGTTATACATTTCCACATCCTGTTCATGTACCTTAAAAGGAATGGAGTAGATTTTTACTTTTTTAAAAAATATATATTTAAAGATTGAAAATTTCTGTATGAGTTTACACACTTCTCTTGATTTAATCATTAGTTATTATTCATCTCTTCCTCTGTTTCACAGTGGGTCTTCTCTTCTGTCTTCCCATCAGCCGCCCATCAGTTCTGCTGGAGGTTTCTTCCTGTTAAAAGGGAGTTTTTTCCTTCCCACTGTTGCCAAGTGCTGGCTGATAGGGGGTGGTCTGCATTTTTGTAGGCTTTTTACCTTACAATATAAAGTGCCTTAAAGCGACAGTTGTTGTGATTTGGTGTTATATAAACTGAACTAAATTAAATTGATTTCGCAATTAAATTCATTTCCACAAGGGCTGGTAGGGGATGGTCACTGATCCAATACAGGCCCGGTTAGATGGATAAGGCAGGCTACAAGAGGTGTGCAAACATTCCCTGTAAGTTATATGAATACTTTACTATTGTTTTTAAATGTGAATGCTTTAATATAACCAGGATACTGGAAGACTGAGGTTTTGGGGGTAGTTGACAAAAGCAACTACAGTCATCTGAATAGTCTTGCAGATTAATTGCAGGGCTATTTTTGCACCGTTGATGTTCTCTAACCATCTGTCACCTTGTTTTTAATTAAAATTTGAGACACAGATCTTCGTCTCTTTGTCAGTGCAGGTTGTATCATCTGTTGTTATCATTTTGCATTTTCTTTAAACCATACAGTGATTTTTCTCTTTGCCTTGTCTTTCTTAATGAACGCACATGCAGAATCTGTTTAACCGCTGACAACAGCCATTAACTGGCATTCTGTCTAATAGCATCCATAATGGATCAAGCTCATGTTTTTTAAGTTATCGTACGCAGCTTTCCATTTACACGTCAAAGTGAGATTCTTTTTTGATGAGTTGTTTATTTAGTGAAGCCCATTTAGTGGCACGGACACACTAAGCACTGCTAAGAGTCTCACTTATGTAATGGTCTTGTTGTTTTGGAGACAGGATATCAGAATCTATTTTGCCATATTCCCCTTTTTGCCTTTGTCAACACACTGTCTGTGTTAATCTGGATCAGCGAAAGTCACACTGGCACATTTGCGTGCATGAGTCCTCACTTGAGTTGTTTTTCTCAAAGGTGAGGAGCCTGCAGGCCATAACACTCCCCGTACTGAAACTGAAGACATCAGCCAAGACCCTAAAGTGTAATATAAGATATAAATGACTGGAGGTATTACCTGTAGCACAAAGACATGAAGTGAAGAAGTAGCTCCCTCAACGCAGTGAGAAGACTGATTTGAGTGATACTTCTGTTGTTCCACTCTGTACGTTTTTGTTTTGCTCTTTAGATGAGCACGTGCAGCTTCTCTTGTAATGTTGCAGAGAGGGTAATAAAGCCTCGCAGTGACTAAATCAGACGTTACAGAGCTTGGCAGGGAGCTGACAGTGAGTGAAACGGCACTATTGTCTGAGCTGACTGACACTCGGCGCTGCCGTGCAGCACCACCACTTTAATGTTGCGCACTGCTGTTGAACGGTTCTGTAGGGTTTGATCGGGGTTAATGGCACGTTAATATGGCAATGAAAGATCAACCTCTGCTGAATGAAATATTTAGTGTTTACACGTCCTTCAACCGTGCACTCTCTGGGCTTTTGACTTGGCTGCTGCAGGTCTTCTAAATCAGTGAGTGAACTGAGTCCCGAGGTCCTTTTCCTCCAGGTGTAGGAGTGTGAAATGAAATGCAGCATAACACTGTTAAGAAAGCCTGAAAACGGAGATTAGTTGTTATTTGACTTGTGTGTATAAAAAAGAAAAACATGCTTCAACATAAATTGGATTAAAATGGGATTTCAGCCAAAATGGTGAAAGCTCATTTACATCCTGCTACAGAAGGCCTGCAGGTAAAACTATGCTGTGTGACCATATTCAGGAACAATGTTGCCTTTGCAACAATAATACAAGTCTGACAAGTCATTTCTGGAAGGTGGGGCATTTGCTGTTTTCATGAGTGCGTGGCCCACCGTGGGCAGCTGTGTGGCCCAGCCATGCTTCCAGGAAATTTGCTTTATCCCCCCAAAATAGCAGTAACTCTCTTATTTGTCATATATTTTACATGTTGACAGCTTTCGTCCCATATGGGGCATTTTCTGTTGATGCACTCTAAGATCAAAACATGACTAATGACTTGTGTAGCTGTACAGCTGATGAATTATCTTCTCATATGCTAGTTGTCATTTCAACATCACAAAGATGATAATTTAAACGATTAAAATGCCTCAAACAAAGCACACACAGTCCCTGCGTCGGTGCTGATCAGCGTGTGTTTGGTATAAATCACATGAGTGTAAATCAGGAAGGACAAACATTTTGTTCTCTTTTCACTGATGATCATGGGACAGAAAGGCAAAGTTGTACCACATTGCTGATAATTTTGATTCATAGCATTCTAATTTTTTCCACCTTTGCATCACTGAATGCTAAAAATGTCAACATTGCTTCTGTTGTCGAACGTTCCACTGGTCCACCGTGTGTGTAACTCCTGTTGCAAGCAAACTGTATGTTCACACAAACCTGTTTATATATCCCCACTGAGTCCCCACTTATTGACCTAATGCATTCAGTGCCAGTGCCCTCTCAGCTTAATCATTAACCGAACCTTAGCCCCTGACCTAATTCCCAAAAAGCGGTCTAGACTCACAAGGACCTCAACTTGTGTCCCCACAGTATTCCAGCTAGTGCTGTAAAATCAACGACAACTAAATGTGCTGACTTTAGGTAAACTAGGAATAAAACTAGGAACCAACCTAGATCTGTGATAGAAATGGAAATGTGAAGCTCTGCAGGGCTTTGCCTTTCTATATCCAGCTTTATGCAGTGCCCGTGCTGTGCAGGGGTTGTAAAGGGGAGATGTGAGGGTCGTCGGGTTGTTTCTAGTTTTAGACATGTCTCCTGCTTCCTCTCTCTCCCTCCCTCCCTCCCTCGCCTCCTCTATATGTGAATGTCTCACTCCAAGTGAGGTGTGATCTCTCTCCCTCTCTTTCTCACTCAGTTTTTGTACGGTGTTCCCTGGCAGGACTGACGATCAGACGCGGGCATGGGAAAGCAGGTTTGTGGCCTTGCGCCGTGGGGGCTCTCACCTCCTAGCTCTCCCTTCCTTTTCCTCCCACCTCCTTCTCTACCCTCTGGTCGACTGATAAGAGTCACATGAAAGACCTTCCTTTCCTCGGGTGGTGGGAACTCTGATGATAAGGTGGGCGATGTGGCAGCTGCTGGGCCTTCTCCAGGGAACAGGGAGTTCTCAGACTCCTCTGATACTGTTGTGCAGAGGGAATGAAGGTTGCAGGGCATGCGTTTGCGTGTGTTCACTGAGCATTTGTGTGCGTGCGTTAGTTTGAAACCCTGAATAAATGTGGCATTTTTCTCATGCAGCAATGTCACAGCTTGTCAGACAAAAAAAAAAACTTCCCTCAAGTTTCATTCAAACAAATGTTAGCTCCCAAAATACTTTAACCTCAGACTGCCTGCTGCATCCTTGAGTATCTTACAGTGGCAGCACAACACTGTGTATCTGATGAAGGTTAACCAAAACAGAGTTCACGATGGCCCTTCATGCCTCGACCTTGACTTGCTGTAGCCCTCAGTGGTTCCGGGAAGAGCGCTGAAATGCACTGTGAAGGAAAACGAGTGCTTAGCTCACGTATATTTTTCTCAAGTCATACGAACAGTCAGAGTAATTACTCAAGTCAGAGTGAGTGATAAATCACTTTCAGACATATTCTGCCTCAAAGATTTGCCCTTGAATAACTGTGTGGCTTTGGGGGCTAAGAATAAATTTTTTTTAAGTTGTCAGTGATTCTTTTTATAGTCTTATTAACAAAAATATAGACCATGTCATGGGAGGCTACTCATTAATCTGATCTCTTATCTTGAGAAAATTAAAGTCGCAGAATACAAAAGCTGGCATGAGAACTCATGAAGTGAGAGAACACATATCGTCAACCTCTGTGCTCGCGTCCCCGAGTGCGTCTCAGCCCAGCTGGAATACCAAATTTAACGTGATTCTGCCGGCTTTACCTCTATTTTCCAAGGTTGTTGTCTGTATTAAAGGGAGGGTAATGAGCTGTCAATCAAATGACCAGGGTTTGATTCATGGGTAGCTTCCATGGAGGACAGAGTTATTTCTCCAGTGAAACCTGAAATGCACTGACAGCTGATGAAAGAAACAAACAGCCACATTTGCATCACTGTATTGTTTTGAGTGTGTGTGTGTGTGCGTGCGTGCGTGCATCCATGTGTGTGTGTGTGTGCATCCGTATGTGTGTGTGTGTGTGTGCGTGAGCTGCCATCACCTATTCAGTTTGACAGAAAATGTGATTATCGCTTCCTCTCCTGTGGTTTACCGTATAGGGAAAGAGAGACGAGATGTGCGTGCACAGTTGGGCGGCGGCTCACGCAAAGTCTGTGGTCATCTTCATACCCTGCTCTCAGCTGGATGCGCCTTATGTGTCCCTGACACTTTCTCTCATTATTAGATACACCGCTTCCTGCTGGGGGAGGCCAGGTGTTGGTGATGCTGTCACGCACAAACCTCCTGTCAAGGTGCCTCGTGCTCATGTTCTCACAGCGCACAGCCACACACACACAGGTAGTTTTAGAGGCGGACAGATGTAATATATTTATCAGCTCCTCACTGCTACACGGAGGAGGTGTTAGATTGCGGTCTGGAGAACAGGAACTCAAAACTTCAGGATCCACTTTTCAGCTAATAGCTGTCCGGTCTGTGTGAAATATCAAGATGATGACGACAGGTGTAAAGTGGCTGTTCGCTTTTCCTAGACCAGCACAATAAAGAGTGCTGCACATAGAGAAAGTCCCTCTGCAGTGTCATCTAATGCTCCTGCCTTTCACCAGAAAAAAGTGCTCCTTTCCACTTGAGTAAAAAAAAAATTAAAGTAAAGGCTCAAATTCAATTACATTAAAACAATCTTAGCTTTCATCTTGCATTTTAATTCAACTTGTGTAGTTAATAAAGATAACCAGTTACAGCAAGTAATGTCAAAACAATTATGCAGATAAACAGAAACAAAAATGATTAATAGCAGAAGTAATGACCTGTCACCTGCCTGCAACATCATTATAAATGAGATCTTCTAGCTGCATAACATATTCAGGGCCCTGTTGCTGCTGTTAAGTGGATACCATATCCGTGATCACAAATATTTGATATTCTGTTATTCTACCCTGTGGAAGCATGAGTCTGACTCTTCTGAATTCATCATTACCAACTTGCGAAGCAGAAAATAATAAAAATGACAAAGACATTTTATTAGAATATTCAAAGTATGTTGCTCAGAAAAAACTGGAGCTTACACTGGCTGTATACTATACTTTAAGCTCCTTTTCTGAGCATTTATAGTTTTCCGTAGTTCTGGTATCGGTCCACAAAAAAGCACAAATTTATTGCTGATAATATTGTAGGTGTAAGTGCTCTACCCTTATGTTATAGTCAAGCCCCAATACTTTTTCACTTAGGCTACGACCACACTAATGCGTTTTCATTTGAAAACACATCGTTTTCTCTCCGTGTTGGCCTCCCGTCCACACTGAGACGGCGTTTTCCTCAAGGAAAAATGCAGCGTTTTGAAAACGCTCTTGAAAACGCACACATTTCAAAACGGAGCAGTCCCGTCTCAGTGTGGACACTCGAAAACGCAGACTTTCTAAAACGATGAGCATTTTAGTCATGTGATGCAGTCATGTGACGAATTAAATAAGATAGCGGAGGGCACTATACAGCAGTTGTTTTGATTGCTCTCAATTTTGGCAGACCTAAAAAAGATTCATATCAGTTTGTACATGCTCCAGATAGCTTTTCTTCAAATTCTTTAATTCTCACTCCCTTTTGCGCATGTGCAGGACTGGAAGTAAGCGTTTTGGGCCGTTTCAATGCGGACGCACAACTCTGTGAAAACGACTGAAAGCGCTAGTGTGGACGCGGAGCGTTTTCAGACGAAAACGCCGTTTTCAAATCTATCCGGGCTAGTGTGGACGTTGCCTAGAGGTGGGCAGATTGATCCAAATGTCGACAGTATCGATACCAACACTGGTATTGGTAGTGGATCGATACTAGTGTGAAAGGATCAATAGTTTGTTTCTGTCCTCTATGTTCAGTACATAGCCTACTGAATTGTTATTTACTTATTTACTGGAAATGAAAAAAAATCTACCTCAAACATGAACCTTTTGGTGTTGACTGTCACATCTATTTTAGTTATCGCCTTTAGAACATTTAAACAGAAGTTGATGTAAAGTCCTTTAAAGACAGGCACATTTAGATTCCAGCCCACAACCCCCCCCCCCAAAAAAAAAAAAAACCAACTAAAAGATGTGTTTTTCATTGTGCTAACTGATTATTGTTGATTTAGTGGTCTTTAAAACGTGTTCAGAATTTGCAAATTGATCATGACTCATGTCACATGTCATGACACACTGCTTTCACTGAAGTATCAGCATTGATATCGGGCCTGTATTTACTTGGTATAAGATCGATACCAAAAGCATCGCAGTGCACTAACACAAACTGAGGAAGTTTTGCGGTCTAAGAACAGTTGTTGCCTTTAATTCTTGTTCACTCTTTTCTCTGGCTGTTATTATTTAGATTAAGTACTAGTACTATCATTACTACTGCTGGTGTCATAAGTAGTACTGTATGTGTTTTTTCACAATTTTTATATATTTTTCGAGGTTGATCTTAAAAGAGAAGTGACTGCACTGAGCTGTTGTAGGTTGTTGCTGTTCTACCTCTCTCTTTGACATGGACCAATCAGATCTTTGTGTGTAGTTTGTCTGCTAGTTTTTACTCAACCATGCTAACCATGAAACTCACAGGTGTTGTCCTATCGGCTTGACTGAAATCCTTAAATATAATAATTAAAATCATGTTTTGATTACATAAAAATAATTAGAGGACTTTTAACTGAAGCAAAACCAATCAGGAAAAGTGCTGTTAGAACATAATTCAGTTAATTCATGGTATAATACTTGAAAATATAGGTTTGTGTGCTGTCCAAGTATTTAATCAAACCTGTCCATGGAATGAGTAAAAAACTCCAGAGGAAAAGTTGGCAGCTTAGATTTAGAAGCTCTACAATCCACTAATTTCATTAAAGTCGCTCTCTATTATCTTTTTTCAGTATTTCACCTCAAATTTGCATATCTCTTCTTCAAGACTCATTCTCAACCTTTTCCCATTAACCTTTTTTAAGTTATTTTCCACCAAGGTTCAGGTTAATGCTTATCCTGTTTAATTATTTCAAATTGTGGGCCAAAATCTGAGATTGTAATTATAGTTCATCGATTATCTCATATTTATTAATTGCACAGCTCCCCAATGCCAAAAAGCCTTTCTAATTATAAAAATTCTGGTGAAAATCCTCTCCTCTATTTAGAAAAGGCAACATATCTGAATTACTGTGAGCCAAGGTGATCTTTGGAGAGAACATCCAGATAGGCAAATAACTAATTTTTGTTTTCTCCATTAGAGTGCTTTTACATGATCGATTTATTAAAAACACACACATGTGAAAAGCAGTTTGGGCATAATGCACGGTAGGAACAAACAGGCAAAATAAACCACCAAGTAACAAACCTTTTTAATGTGAAGCGCTTGCAAACACCTAAATGTGGACAGATGTCCGCACAGGCTGTGCTCTGTTTCTAGAATCAGACAAGCCGAGTCACCTGATTAACTTTGATAGGAAAAAGGCATAACAGATTTTACAGCTTGTTTTCCAGAGGATAGTCATTCATAATTTCGATGAATGAAAATCACCTTTATTTTTGGTTGTGCTTTCCCACTGCAAACATCTTTCGCCGTCTAATTCCCAGGATGTGAGCCGCATATTTAGTTGAACGTTTGGCAGCTGACATAGAAATAAAAGAGCTTCCAAAAAAGAAAAAAGAAATCACAGTTTATAATTCTTTATTAGCATTAGTATTCTATTCCATCTTATTTTTATCTGAATTCAAAAAATAAGAATCTCATTAATTCACCTGCATGTTTAATAAAACATGTGCATGAGACAAATGAAGCATCGTGAATCCAGAGTAATAGCTTTACAATGGCTCATAAGTGAGTGCTGTCAAACATTTATTGTTACGGGCAACATTTCTTTCATTACTTCTGCTCCTACTACAATAACAAATAAACTGTATGAATGTGCTAATTAGAGTACGATATCATCTCGCAAGATTTAGTGAATTTCGAGTAACCTTTGGCTACTTTCTGTTGAACGGATTGTAAGTGATGCATTCTTGTAAAACGAGTCCTGAGATGACCTTGGTTGTCTTCATAAAAGTTCAAATCCAGACATATATGTGGCTTTTAAGGTTAGAGCATGCTTTTTAATGACAGTTGTTTACGGCCTATTTAATTACAATCGGGTTAACAGTGGATTTGAAGCCAGAGACTGACTCATCTAATCACAACTTCAAAGCAGAATAATTTAGCAGTGGTCACTGAGGACTGGGCGCTGAGCAGTGGTGTGATAAATAAAAGGGGCTCGCCGGTGCCCTCTGTGCCCTTAAAGAGAAGCTGTCTCCCTGTGCACATCCACAGGCCAGCAATTACAGCTGACTGTTAGCTGCTTCTCTTTTTCTGCTCTATCGACATGTCAGCGCCCAACTCTGGGAGGACTGAGGATGAAAGAAGAGGCAGTGGAGACAGCAGCAGGAAATAGTAGCAGAGTTGGGATGAATTCACTTTTGTGCAGTCACAAGGGACGTGGATATTTTGCACAATTTACCTCTTACTGCACAGGATGTTCACAGAGACAAATATGGCCAGCCCATCCAATATATTGCCAAATACTTTATAAATGATAGCTTTACAGTTAGAATTATAATTTAGAAGAATACACAATGGACAAAAAAAAAAAAAAAAAAGTCCTTTTCCCCTCACAGATCACTTGCATCTACCAACTGAGGTGAACACTTGACAGATTTATGAGCGCTCTGTTCAAGCTGCCCTTTTTACTAGCAGCTCTGTCCCTGAAAGTGTCTGTGGATGCTTCTGGTCGATTGAATTTAAAGTGTAGTATACACAGCTTTATCATCTAAAGTGTGTGTTTGTTTTCGATTATCTCCACAGCCATTCATTGTAAAAACCTGTCACAGTTTAGGAATCTCAAGACAAACTTTTTTTTCTTCTTATGATGACTGGAGAAGACTGGGGAGTAAGTGTGAAATTGTACGTTGCAACAATTGGGTTTTATGTCGAATTCCACAGAAAAGAAGGTCATAATCTTGGACTCAGACTTCTTTCCCTTCACAGAGAGCCGGGCTTTGCCTATAAATAATCCTCGCTTCCCATTCGCTAAGACTGCTCGACGCCTTGCAATCGAAAAACAGCTGCGAGGAGAAACAATTCTTTCTCCTCGTTTCCTTTTTGTTTCTCTTTAATTGACTTTTTAACAAGGCTGTGTTCAAGTTGACCAGCTACACGCCTCCGTTCCAAACTACCACTCACACACACATATATACACTTCTCTTATTGGCTGTGGTTGGAAACTCATTAAAACCCTTTGTGTATGCGTGTGCAAAATGCTCCCAATTTCTGAATCAATGAGCTATGTGCAGAGGAGCATAAATGAACAACATGGTTATATGCATGATAATGGCAACCCCTCGCTTTCTGTCAGGGGAGGTCAAACTGAATAATGCATCTGACTGAAATGAAAACACCCTCTAGGGTGTATGTGGAGTAAATTATTTCAAGCTATTGTTATTAAGTCCTAGTGAGAACCTGTACGAGGACCATCATTTGGAACGGTAATCAACCAATCACTGATTTGTTTGAACGTCCACACTAAGGTTTTCACTTACCGGGTCCAGGCCGGATCACTACTTTATTATACCACAAGGACAACAACAACATAAAGTCACGTGTTTCCATGGGACTCTATGCCATCCTTGCAATAACTTCACGTAATCGTTTTCTAAATGACTTTATCAGTGTCTCACGTGGTTGTGGAGGAATTTGGCCCATTGCTTTACAGTGTGACCTCAGTGCATTGGTGTTTGTGGGCATTCATTTTTGTACAGCTCTCTTAAGCATTCTTGATTCTTCTCTTTTTCAGCCATTCCTTTGCAGATTTACTGCCGTGCTTTGGATTGTTTTGCTGTTACCATGACCGAATGACCCAACATTTATCTCTAGAATATTTTGGTATACAAATATATGCACATGCAGGGTGCCGGGGTGCTGTGGCTGCACCCAGCCTAAATCATCTCCCCTCTATGTCTGCGCTTGACAAATAGTATGAGGTGTTTATGCTGATATGCTGTGTTTGGTTTTCACCGAAAATGGCACTGTGCACCAGGGCCAGACATCTTTGCTTTGGTGTCGTCTGTCCACATGACATTCCTCCAGAAGTCTTGTAGCGTGTTCATATTCAACTTTGGAAACCTTAGCTTTGCTGACATTTTCTTTTGAGAGGCTTTCTGTTGTCCAAAAAAAAACCATACTTGTTTTCTAATCATGCTGTCATAAACTTTAACGTGCTAGCTGAGGCCTGCAGAGTGAGATGCAGGTTTTCTGCAGGTTCTCTGAGCATTGCAGTCTGATTTCAGGGGTGAATTTGCCGGGATGACTCCTGGGAAAACCAGGAGATTGTGTAACACAGGAATGCTCCAGACCAGCAAACTGCAAATGCTTTTTTAAAAGTGTTTACACTTGTTGATGATTAATCAACCAAGTGCATTTGATTAGCAGTGATTGGCTGCTACTTACCCTCTTAATATGTATGGAAATTGTAAGGGTGTATTTAGTTTTTCACGTGATCTGTATAAATCTTATGAAAACTTTCGTTTTCACATGACTGTGTATGGCAGAGACTACTGGTTTGAAATACGGTTTTAAATATATCTTAATATGTATCCACTATATGTTTATCTTCTAAATTAATATGAAAGATACATAAAAAAAAACCAATGCTACAAACATCTGTTATCAAGTAATGTTGTGACTACATAAAAGATTTATTTTTCCTCAAAAAGTATCTTTGACTGACCACAAATGTAATTTTTTTTTTCTAATAAAGCGGCTACATATTAGAAACAAGGCTAAAAAGTTTAACTTCTTAACTTGAAGTTTTTCTCTTAATCTAAAATGAACCATTTGCCAGTGTAACTTCTTGCTCATACCAAACAATGCTAAACTAAAGCGTATTTTCTGATGTATTTAATTTGATTTCAGCCAGTTTTTAAAAGATGCATAAGAAACAAAACAATAGCAGCTTTTCTGTTAGTTTGGTGTCACCAAAAAGAATCAGCAGATAAAAAAACAAACAAAGAAAAACAAATGTTCAAAATTCTAACAAGCCAGAAATCCAACCAGCACCAGCTAACTGGACGCAGTATGTGGCTGCTCTGATACCGAGTGACGCCAAAGGCACCCGAGAGGCGAAAGCTCAAACGTTTGCCAATCCAACCGTCTGTAGATCACTCGCTCGCTGCTTTCGAGGAGACAGTTTTATATTGCACAGCAGGAAGAGAAGATTTCACACCAGTCGCCAAAATGAACAGCAATTTTGAATATCATAAATGTGCCCCAGCCGCAGAGGAGCGACGGAAGTTTCGTCCCTGCTGTAGCTCCACTTTGTGGTGTTGTCTGATAAGAGAAGGCTAAGTATTGTGCCTGCTGGAGGTTCCATTAAGTAGAAACTTCAAACTACATTTGAATGACCGTTTATTGCTTTAATTATGCTGGAGTTGCATGTCATTTTGAATTGTTTATATGTTTTTTTCTTTTTTAAATGCAGCCAGATTAACCGGTAGAACAAAAGTATCATAATGGAAACACACTAATGATAAATTAGCTGAAAGCGTTGCACCTCTGTGTCCCTCAGATGTTTAACAAGCGCTGCTAGGTTTGATGTCAGCTTTATAAATAAAAATAATTTTGGGAATCATTCTCAAGTAGTGAAAATAAGGTTGATTATGTCCTTTTAGCTTCCCTCTCCTTCTATTTGGCTTATTTACCTGTTTGAGCTGCCACAAGGCTGCTGGATTAGCAACCGCCCCAAGGGGTAGGCTGTTCACTTTATATGGTTTCCTCTCAAGTCTGTGCTATGCCTTTGAACACTCTTTATCTTCACATCTCTGCACTCGCCTGCAAATGGAGCACCACACAGGGGCTTCTTTGATATGAATTAGCAATAGGAAGGTGCCCGAGTCACTTGCGAAGCATACTTAATTTGTACAACACAAATTAATGTTCTAAAAATAATACTCTCGCACACCCTTTAAGGGGGCTCAAGGAGAGCTTGAAACAATAAGACTCAGACAGTGATGAGGTGCGACATTGAAAAATTAGCAGAGTCAAAATGTCACCTTCCCCCCTGAAGTGCCACAGCCAGGCAACCAAAAGAACAGAGGAAGAAGATGAATGAACGAGAGAGGCGCTGAGCATCTAACGTTAGCTGGAATCCCAGCTGACCAAAAAAAGGGAGTCAAAAAAAAAAGACTGACAGACTTCAAGGGAACTCGGGAGACCTTGCTGTTTTAGTGGGTCCCTCTTGCCCACTAAAGCAGGATGGCTAGAAATAGCAATTGTGTGACACTTGGCTCCTGCGGGCCCCGGGTGCTGTGAGCCAGCAGTGAAATGTAATGCTCGCTGCCGTGCCTTTGCACTCCAACTGTTGTTGTTGTTTGGCTGCGGCGGAATCAGAGCGGGGACTCGGGGTTCTACTGTACACCCAAAGGAGAGTAGATGTCATATTCCAGAGTGAAATGCCTTCTGGCACTGTTCCGCCAGCCCTTGATTTGAATAGACAAGAGCTTCTGGGGAGGATTGAGGGATAAAAGAGGCTGAGGGAGGAAAGTGACTGGAGCCTCAAGAACAGACGCACAGTCTATACGCTGCATCAGCAGTCAGACGTATGGAGAAACGGAGCGCTGAGTGTGAAGTGACACTAAAAGAGACTCTGTCTTATTAAGTTAGCTAGAAAACTGAAAATACAATGTTAAGGGAGTTTGTTTACAGCTTTATGGAGTTTTTTCTATCTCTATATAATACTTACTTCTCCTGAATGATAAAATAACTTTATGTTTATATTACAGCTTTATTTTTGTGTCCATCCTGCATGGCTATAGGCTATAATGCATACTGCAACACCCATCGCTAGACTAAAGAGGCCAGTTAGGTATCAAATTGAATGAATTTAGCATAAAATACTTTGGATGCTAAAAATGCTAAAAACTAGACATGTGACACGACTCGGTCACAGTTGATATGTTACATGCAGTTGGGAAAGATTCCTACCTGTTTATCACTCTGTTGCTCCATTTCCTTTTTTTGTTTTTTTAATCTTATTTGTCATTACTGGCATTAGCAAATTTAAATACTGAGAAAATAAAACATTAGTGAAACATACTTGGGCTTTTTCTAGATTAAACTGGTTTATTATGTATACAGAGACAAAACTAATATAGCTCATACAATATTCTAATAATAAATTCTAACTCATGGCTCTGTGAAGGTCCCACGGACGGCTTTGCAGACCATCGTCTAGATGTTGTAGCTGTTAGCGGTCACCAGGGGGCAGTCTCACAAATAGCTGGTTTATGGGCAACTCTCGCTTGTGCTCCAGCCATCGGAAAAGACTGTTGTTGCCATGCAGTATTTTTTGTTACTTTCTTCTTTTAAATCACTGATATTTCTTTGTGCTTTTCCCGTTAATAGTAAGCTTTGCTGTTGCTCTCTTCTATGTTACGGTGTTGTGCCAAAAAGAGATTTCTAGTAGTAGTTACAAGATTGCCTGAATTTGAACATATCTCTAATGAGTGATATCAAGTCATGACTTATATCTCCTTTGTTTATACAGGTAAAACGTGTTAACTACAGTTTTATCAAGATAAGTGGCCAAAAAGACCAAAATACTTGAGAAACAGGGCATCTCTTGATTTGAGATAAAACCCCTTTATCTAAAATCCTGTTGAGTACTGCTTATTTATCGATATTAGCAAAGATATTGCCAAAGAAAACACATAAACATTGGAAATCACTTTTTATGAGTGTTACTTTGTGTCACGACACCAGCTCACTTTTCGAACAATCAGCATTCAACCTACGCATAGCCGTCCACATCAAGCTGTAGTCCTCCAAGTACCCAGCGTGTTTGCATTGTTGCATACCTCTTTGTGTAGACAAATGCCTATGCAAAAAGGACACAAACTCATAACACTTCACACTGCTTCTTCTTTATGCTTGCAGATGTGTTGCTATTAGCTGCAGCAACAAGTACGAACGGTACCTCCAGCAATAATATATGGAAGAAGGTAGGGATACTCTTAGAAATGTAATGTTACATAAATGTAGCAGGAACGCTACCAGGGCTCAAAGAGTAAGGAGACACTGTTCTGGCAGGTTAGCAGTGCTGGCAGAAGTCTTCTTTTCTCGCAGGAATATAGTGATGCAGATCTGTTGTCGTTATATGTCAGCCTACACATTGAACAGAATTTTAATTTGATGCCACAGTGGGTTAGTTGTACCGATCACTTTCTGTCATACATCAATGCGACAGAAATATCTGTTTATATCTGACTCCATAACCTAAAGCTATTGGTGTAACTAACTAGTAAGCTACCTGAGTATGTTTAACTATGTTGAGGGTGTATGGGACCTGATTCACATGAACAGAGACTGTTTTAATGGCAAAGCTGGAAAAAAGCTGGTGCAAAAGGATGCCAGTCAAGAGTAACAGTGAAACATTGCACCAGTGACTCATCTGTCTCCTCCAAACCAGGAAGAGGTCAACTTTCACAACACTGGAAGGAACATCGGTGTGTGCGGACTTGGCATGTGTGCTTCTCTTGCCACCTCACGCGCTTGCACTGGCAGCATTTACAATGCGATGTGCACTCTTAGACCTGAACACACTTAAGTTGTTTTTTTTTTAGTATCCTTTTCATTCTATCGCCTCAAAGGATTAATCAGAGGCTTTTAAAATCCAGCTGCAAATAAGCAGACATGTCTCCTTCTCCTCCCTTTGACCTGTATGCAGCAGAAACCTTCCTTCCCCTTTAGTAAAGACTGCCATGGGAGCACATCAAACACATGCCCTCTGCACCCGAGGCAATGAAAAACAAATCAACAAACAAATGAATAAGTAATCACAAGGGGGGGGGGATAAAAAACACAAGAAACCTTTAAAATATGTGTGGAAAAAAAATGCATTTTTCTGCACAGTTCTTCTGTTTCTGAGCCTTTTGTGTTTGCGGTATTTTGGGAAACATGCTGGCTCCCTGATCTCATTAGATTTATGTTCATTGTTCTTTTCCTGATCTAAGAAGATGTAAAAAGGCTTTAGTGGGTTGATTTTATGTACGGCAATGTTGGATGCACAGTGTTCGTCATTCCCCACAGGCTTTTTGCATTTGAGCCAGCAATATAGGAGTGAAAACACCTTTTTTTGATGTTGGGTTATGTCTTTGCATGAACAGTTGAATATAGTAGAGGGTTTCTTTCATCCTGCGAAAGAGCTCCGTACCTTGATGTTTTCGAAATAGCTTCGCTGTGATAAGATTTCAGAGGGATCATCCAGATGGTCACACCTATGCGCACAGCTGTGGGAAAGAGCTGTAAATTTAATAGAGAAATAAGAGCAATGGAGCTCATTCAACTGGCAACGGGGTTATTTTTGAAGTCCTATAAGAACGTTGTAATATCATTAAGACTGTAAACCATTCAGTGTGCATTTAATTATTTCTAGAGATACTTCAAATGGCACAGTGTTCAAAAGTTAAAAAAAAGAAGAAACCAACTCTGCTTGTTACTGAGCTGCAGCCAGATTTACTGACCCATGCTGTTTGTAGCTTGTGCATATCTGCTGAGCCATGTCAATCAACTCCTAATGTGCATTAGGTTCTGCTTCTAATGTAAACATGGAGGTCATTAATTCACATCAAGGACACCTCTGTAATAGACTTTTATCAAGCAAATACAGCGGCTGCTAGTTTGCAAACAGCTTAGCAAGCTACAAGCGTTCCTTGTGCTTTGATTTGATGCTAAGTGCTTCATCAATCACAATCCCAGACAGATCATTAGAGGCTTCTAGGATGACAAGACCAGCCAAAACATCTACAGCAGATTGCCCCAGACCACCCCTCAAACCTTTAATTACGCCCGAGGTTGGCAGATATCAAAGACATGCAGTGATAAGTGACTCACTCAATAGTAGCCATTACTTAAAGAAACTTGTTAGTGTCAGAGTTTTAAATGACTTGCACTATGTCGGCATCCGCCAAAAAACCTGTGTGTTTCTGTATAACAGAAAAGGTAATGCTCAAAGTGGCTCATCGAGGCGATTACTTGCTCCACAGCACAGTGCCGTTTTTAATAACAGAGCTCTAGCTCAATTGTTTCGGGCTTCAGATTTAAGTGGTGGACTTTGCATCCAGATGGTTGCCGCGCTGACGCCCCTGTCAGCGTGGGTTAGAGCCACAAAGATAATGCCGACTTCGGTTTAGCTGATAAAAACCATCGCATCGCAGCTTGTTAAAGGTAAATTTCTTAGCATAGCTCACCCTGACATTTGGCACAGATGTTTAATTTCCCTCAGAGTGAGCTGCTGCAGCTTTCATGATTGGCTAACCTTTTATCTACTGCAACGCTCGTTTCAAACTTTGAGCTTTTCAAATTCTCAGCTGTAGTTTGTGTTTAGTGCTAATTAGGAAATATTTTCATGCTAAAATACTAGCATCCGATTGGCTGTGACACAAGTATCATGCTCTTAACATGCTTTAATACCTCAGTAACCGTTATTATAGTTTTCTATGTTCATTTTATTATTATTTAGAGAGTATTTGTCTTTGAGAGTATATGTTCTTTCAACCGTTAGTCAAATTTTTATTTTAGTTAAGTAAAATGTGTTTCCACAGCTTGTTTGAGTTTTTAGCTTAGCTTTAGTTTAACTTTCAGCATGTAAGCATTTAATGAATTGCCGGTTTCTTATAACACATATAGTAGAGCTTATTCGTGTTTATGTTGTTCATTTATATACATATGTATATTTACTTATCTAAAATTTTCATCTCACTTACCATATTTGCTTTCAAAAAACCAACATGGCTGAAGCCGAGTGCTCCATACACCTTTTTGGGGTATAATTTTGCCTGTGATCATATTTTATGTGGTTAATATGCTGCACAAAGATGAGTACCAGGTAATCATCATACTCAAGCCAGTGGTAAAGGGCTCAAGGATAACATAATGAATGCTAGCAGGTCAGTGGTGGTTTCTACCATTTCTACAGTAAGAATGATCAAAAATGATAAATTTGACACGTCAGTACTATTTTCTAATTTTCCTAACATCTACATGCCCCATGATATAGACAAGATGAAAACTGGATTCTCCTACACAAAAAATGTGCACTCACAGCTTAAAAATATTGTAAGCTCATTCTTACAGGACTCGATGTAAGAGTCACATTTTTACATTTGTTGAAAAAACATGAAAAAAAGAAAATCTTTTCCTTAAACAACCTTTGCTCAACTCCTCTGCTTCGGGGTCTGAGAATTTGACAGCTACAGATGCACTATGCGGCTCCCAGCAAGCACACTAAGTAAACTTTGCCTCAAACAAATAAAGGGTATAAAAGGACTTTGTTCAGTATGCACTCACATTGCGAGCAAAGCATGCCCTTTTGTCCTTCTTGCCCACCTGTCTAATGGAAACACTGCGCTGCGCCAGTGTAACACCTTGGGAATGATTGCTTATGTGCGCGCTTTTGTTTGTGTGTGCCAGGCTGCTTGTGCTGTAGGACAGTTCGTTATCTCTCAGATGAGCGGCTGGGTGATACATACCCAAGCAGACAGGCGTCGGCCAGGGTCACGGGGTGACTGTCACCTGCGTGTGTGCCGAGAGACTAGATCCTAAAGAGATCATGTCCAGACACATTTCCTTCCACCGGGTCCTCCGTCAGTTACTCTGGGGTCCAAGTGCCCCCTGGCGAGCAGAAGCGAGAAAAGTCCCTGAGCGAGATGAGCTAGGGCTGATTTTTATTTAGCACTTTGTCATCAAACCAAACTTGGCTATACACAGAATTTTCCTGCCTAATTATAATTTAAAACCCCAGATGGCCCACGAACTACACTACTAATATAAATATTCAGCATATTTCTATATAGCCCACAGCTTCACACCCCCACCCCTGCTCCGTTCTGGATATAGATCCAGCATAGCATCAATGACTTGTTTGCCTCGGGAGAGTTGTAGTGCTTATTCCAGCAGACAGAGCAAGGAGATCACATGAATATCAGATCCCGGCGGAGCTGTAGCTTTGGCTGCTGTTTAAAGCCCAATCAATGAAAGAAACATGACCCGCGTCTGTCTGTTGTGCATAGGACGACAAGCTGTTTCTTGGAAGACCGCATGATGTGCATGATTCAGGAAAGGGAGAAAATAGGAAAAGGATCCGCAATGGATACAGTATCCTTCGTAAAAGATTTACAGCACTGTTAGGCATATAATTTAATGACTACACTTTACACCTGAGCAAATTGTTGAACAGCGGCAAAACGCAACAGAAGCTCTGTGGATTTTAGCTTGCTGACTATGAAGATCCGACTTATTTAGCTGCAGGCACAGGCTGCATTCAATGTCCAGAGCTATTAGTGATTCTTGTACTGCTAAAGCGCTGCTCCGGGGTACCCATTTCCTTGCATTAATGTCTACCTTCCACCACAGCAAATCAAAGGCTTATCTAATGCCTTTGCCTATCTTAGCATACTCTCTAAATATCACAGGTTAGAAGGCTGAGGGGCTATGCTATACGATGGTCAGAATGAAACGGAGAACATGCCATTTTTTGTACATTTCAAAGCAGAACAATTTATTATCAAGAACAAGAATATCAAAGGAGAGGGGGAAAAAAACTTCATCAGTTTCATAAACTTGTTTTCACTGAAATTTCACCACTTAACACTTCCAGCACAGAGAGAATGACTTATTAAGCTTGAAGGTTCTTCTTTTTAATCTTACGCCTGTAGTTACAGTTTTTCACATTTTTTGCCGTTATCGTGTAAATATAGAACTCCTCTGCTGAAACCAGAGATTACAACAGTAGTTATTAAGAGGCTATTCAAAAGTTTTTAAACGTCCTTAAAGTGCTTCATAGCCTCCCGCATTTTTTAAAATGTTTTATCCTCGTCACAGACAAGATAGTGGCTCTGTTAAGAATGCGAACTGGGGTTTTTATTGCCAGTCGAAGGTGCGCTTCACCAGCCTGAAGAAGGTGCGGTTGTGTTCTTGAAGGTAGGAGCGGAGCTGCTGGAGCACAGTGCTGTTAACAGCAGGATGAGGTCGTCCCTTAGACTCGTGCAGACAGCGCTCTCGGCCATCACTGCGGATGCAGTAAAACCCTTTGGTCTGATTGAAGTAGAAGTTGGTGGATACTATCCTGGGTGGCAAGTTAAGGAAGCGCTCCACCCTCTGAAGCTCTGGGAGGGGATCACGGATCAGAGCGTCACCGTCTACTATGTGTATCTGTTCTAAGGGAAAGTGGCGCAGCCAGTTGCGCATGTGGACATCGTACAGGCTCCTCTGAATGGCCTTGTACCTCATATTCAGCGCTCCGTTGCGCACTAGCAGGTTTTCAATGGCTTGAACCGGCTTGTGGTTCTCCAGCCGGTTAAAGTACACCTGGGTGTAGTCGGAGATGACCCGCTCAGCTGGGTCTCGCAAGATCAGCAGCAGCTTAATGGAAGAGTTCATGGCACAGATACGTTCGGGTGCAAGGGCTGAAGTGAAATAGCCTGGAGTTTTCTCTATTGTGATCTGGTGTGGGTAAGAGTAGGGCATTAACTCACGGTACCACTCAAAGCCCTTGGCGTAGTTCTCATCCCAGTCAAAGAAGTGCACCTCGGTGGCGGCGGCAGCCACTTCAGGGTGTATGTCCAGCATCTCCAACAGCGCTCTTGTGCCACCTTTGCGTACCCCAATAATGATACTATGTGGGGCTCGTTTGCTTGTTCCCGGGGGTGGAGATGTGGTTACATCTCCAGAGACATTCACTAGTAGGCCGGTGTCAAGGTCCACGGTGTCCAGTGTAATCCCAAATCCTGCCTCAGGTGGGGCAGCGTATGTCTGAAGAACCAGGAGAAAGGCCGATGCCAGAAAACAGGCCATGGTGATGGACTGAAGTGGAGACTTGCAAAGAGTCAGTAAGAAAGAAGGCTGTGGCTTAGCTGTGGACCAAAGCTGACTTTCCGAACTCAGTGGTGCTAAGAAATGCAGTCTTTGTCTGCCATTGAATATGAACTGGAGACGGAGGACGAATCAGTCTGCGGCACATCTGCAGGGAAGAACAAAGAAAAAAAAGAGAGAGAAGAAAGGGCTTTTAGGTTTCAGGCATATAATGAAGAATGAATGTCTGTATTATACTGAAATGGCACCTTTCTCATTCCCATGAAAAAGCAATCCAGCCATAAATACAATCCACGTCTGTTATAAGTGTATGATCTCAAAAGGATAATCTCAATTCATCTTTCTTTGAGTCTCTTTTAATTCTCCCTCTTCCCATCTGCTTTCTCTTCTCACTCTATAGAGTCACTTTCAATTGATACTGTAATTTCTCGGTGCGAAAAACATTTAGCCAGACAGCTCATCAGAAAATGTGTCTGAAATATGCAATTGAGTCTGAAGGCCAAAAGATGAGACCAGAGTTCTTTGTATTCCTTCAGCAGGTCAAAATCCACACCTGTATCAATACGCACCTACCCACAGCGCTGAAACCAAGAGACTGTAAAGACAAATTTATTGCCGGAAATCAGATGAGTTCCCACTCTAGGTGGCTTTGATTTTCTATACGAGCCGAGAAAGATCGATACCAGAGCAGTGAAATCCAGCAAACAACAAGGAGAAGGATTTAGGGTGTTAGGTTTGACTTATAATCTTGCCGAGGAGCCCTTCAAAAGCATGGGAAAATTGAATGTCGCTGCCTCGTCTTTTTTAACTTTTGATCCTTTCTATAAGGCCTTTTAAATATTTTAATATTCGCCTTGTTTTTCTTGCCTTCAACAAGCACTAGTCAAATGGTGCGCCTCAACTTCAGCACGAAAAAAGGGAAAAAAACATCTCTGTAGCAATAAATGTATACATATATGTATATATTTAACGCCATGGAATTAATTGAAATGGCAAAAGTCTTCAGATATTTTTTACGAGGAAAGGCAGCCGAGAGAGCTGCTGCTTACTCTGTGCTAGTCAAAACAACAGGGATGGGCTATGCAAACATCCAGATTCAACAGCAAAGGTCACGGTAAGGCAATCCAAACAAGCACACATATTCCCATCCTGGGAACACATGGCTGCACACAAACACTGGCACACACACACAAACACACACACACACAACACACACACACACCACACACACACACACACACACACACAACACACACACACACACACACACATTATTTTCAAATGCCTACTGTAGACAATTTTTTCCCTACCTCGTCCCTCATAATGTAGACCACAAATGGGTTTCTTTCAAATGCAATTTAAAAACTGGGTGTTTCTGTGGAAGTAACTTCGTCACCTTTTGCACGTTTCAGCACACTGGGGATAATTTCCCTCCCAACTAAGACGCTGAATTCCTGGCTCACAGTCTGTAGATGCCATTTACTGTAATTACATCTATTGGGGTTTTCAAGGGGGAAAGGATATTTTTTAAAATAAATTTGATCTTTCATTTCTTTGATAACAGCAGGGAAGCTGCCTGTTTCGGCAGTTTATTTTCTCGATGCACCGGCGGCACCCTGCTCCAGGGCTGGGCCCCCCAGCCCCCCCCCCCCCCCCCCCCCCCCCCCACCCCCCCCCCCCCCCACACCCCACTATATTAATATATACATCAATATAGATGTCTTATATATAATATATATATATACTAATAATATATATATATATTATATATATATATATATATATACTATATAAAATAATATATTATATATATTATTATATACATATATATAAATATATATATATATATATTTTTTTTTAGAGAAAATCACACACTCAGTAATTTATTTTATGTTTAACGAAAGGCTTAAAAAAGTCCTTTCCCTACCTAATTTATGCACCAAGCCAGCAGTGTGAAACAACAATCAGCTTGACTCCAGAATGATCAGCCATTACAATAATTTAAGATAAGTTTGTGGGAAACGCTCATTCCGGACTGATGAAAGTATGAAAGTGTAATCTTTGCATAGAAACTGTCAACACATTGTGAGGGGATCATAGATTTGTGAGGCGCGCATAGACGATCTAAATCTGCGCACTTGAGTTGTTTTTAGCGGGCCAACTGTTATCATTAATCCTCTGCTTGCAGAAATGCTCAGCCTTCAGCACAATTTAATCACAGAAGCCGTCTCTTAATTAAGTGAAGAGTGTAACTACCAACGCGCAGAGCACATTTCTGCGGTGTCACCAGTGGCTTTCTCTCACCTTACAGAGTCTTTCAACCATATAAAGCCTGTGACACATGCCTCCCCCTCCCCAGTTACACATTATGATCTGTGGTCTGAGTGTGGGACTGGGCCCGTGTTCTGAACGCGGGAGAGCTGACCTGCCCTACAGGAGCGGGGATGGTGCGAGGAGGCACTTATGTGCTGTGACAGCCTCGCCTGCCTGTCAGCGTTTCCCTGGCAGAGAGCTGCCAAGTCCAATGCTAACAGCCAGGCAGCCAGACGAGCTTTCTGTCTCATCCAATTCCCCCCACACCTCTCACAGTACAGCACCACCTGGAAGGAGCCATTGTTTCGCATTCCACCGGGCCTTATTGCTTTATTCTGCACTTGATGTGTATCTTTCCAGCTTTTCAATCGGCACATGGCAACCACAATATCTGGCAGACCACTTAACCAAGAATATATCCGCTGAAGACTGCAGGAACCAGTGGAAGGTTATACCGCACAGGCTGGCAGGGGATAACTATGGCCACACTGAGTTTTGTGTGTAGGATATAGCATCTGTTTGGTGTCTCATTGCTGCTTCACAGCATCAGAACCTAGATTCAGATTGTAGAACTGGACACATTTTTGATTGAACACTCAAAAAAAAAATTCTGCCTAAATTGCTGACTTTAAATAATTTAATTGCATATAGATTTTTTGTAACTTTGTTTTATAATGTAAAATGTTAAACTGAACAGAATATGCTCAAATGCACAGTCACCCCAAGGTGCTTTATTTTGTAAGGTAAAGACCCTACAATAACTGGAATAAAAATACACCCCAGCAACCACATGACCCCCTATGAGCAAGTACTTGATGACAGTGGGAAGGAAAAACTCCCTTTCAACAGGAAAAAACCTCCATGAGAGGATCAGGGATGGGCAACCATCTGCCACAACAAAAATAAATGTTTCATCTTTTACATTTTAGTTACATTTTACTCAAACTCACTGCTTCATTTTTATTGAGGGTGAAAAATCCAATTTTTTCAGTGTAGGGTTTTAATGTTTTCCTCTGGCTACCTTTCTTCAGGCACTCTAAAGGCATAACAGTGCCGCAAGGCCATGAATGCCAAGGCGGTGGAAATGCTTTTAAACCTGTTCTGTTGTTTGCATTTTTCATCTTGAACCAGACATATCCTGATTTGCTGTGCTAAATAGACACTGGCACCATTCTGACCTAAGCCATGACGTGACCATCTTTAATCCTTTAGCACTGCAGCGCTACTCCTTAACCTGATGATACCATACATAAGAACGATCCCAGTGGCAATGAGGCATAATAAATTTCCAGAAAAGAAAAAAGTAACATTTAATACTTAATTCTGGCTATCTGGGAATATTAAGGTATCGCAGTATCAATGCATTACTAATATGAACCATTAATACCTCATGAATTAGAGTCAATCCCTCCCTCTCTTTCAAAATGGTGAGACGTTTTTAATTAGATTGGGGTGGGGGTGGGGGGCAGCTTTGGACGGGAAGCAACGACCACACTTTTACTGAATTAGTTTTACATGCATTAGCTCTGTGAGTGTCCACTCGTGCTGAAGATGTCTCCCTGCCCCGCACACTGGGATATTCTCCATCCTCTTTTTGACCCTGAATATGTATAAGTGGGTATGGAAATTGAACTCGGTAAAGTCGGAGGCACAGTTGCTGAGATAACAAAAATCTAAAACTCTGCACCACACTCGCCACTCGAACCCATAATTCTGAGCCTCCGCACACACGCGTACACACACACTTACGAGAGCTGCCCTTCGCTGACCATTATCCAGACTTTAAAACTATTCTGGCACCGGAGCAAAAGTGCAGTGTACCACCTGAGCAGACAGCTCCGCCAACAGTTCTGCACTATTCATTATATCCCACCAGGCTAAGAGGAGGGCTCCACAGGTTCCAGGCACCACGGGAAGCCAGGTTCCCACTAATTATCCCAAACAGCCGCCTCTATACATCTACAGCGAAAAAAAAAAAAGCCTCATTCATATTCAACAGGCCCCCCTGCCATTAACCGTGGCAGGCAGCAGGTATTGCACAGGGTGCTTTGTTTTTTTAACGGCTGCTCATTAGAGACGTTAGTACAAAATAATTATTACTGCAATAAAGCTTGATTACAAAGGGTGGCTTTTGCTATTAAACGGATTCAAGTGAGGAAGTTAAAATTAATCAATATTACTATCCATTTTTCTTGTGTGGTCACACATTTTAAATCATTTAGCACCACAAGTAAACATAAACACACACAGATTGTTTTACTTGTTTGATCTAAGCATAAGAATCTGCCGTTGCTCTTATCTACCGCTTGTTTATTTGACTTCATTCCATCCCGCACTCTTGCGTCTCCACTTCGCTGTCGTCCAGCGTTGTTAGACGATCCCGTGTGAGAGGCTCTGACCCGTCCGTCCAGTCACTTTGGACACAGAAACACATGCACTTTCACTCTGTTTTTGTTTTGCACTTTCCCACTTCCTTTCCTCACCCATCCTCTCCAGTAGGCCTTCAGAAACCACTACAATATATTTTTTCCCACCCACCCACATCCAAACTGGAACTCTGAAACTTCACTCCCACATGCAGGACTGATTTTAAATTATGGATGCATTTTGGTTCACAGTGGGATTCCTGGCTCACTTGATTAATTTCTATTGCAACAACTTCAGGCTTCAGCTACGTACCGAGGACAAAGACAGAGCTTTTCTTTCTTTCTTAACCTAAACTACATAGATGCAGTATAAACAGACGGCATGAAAGCCAGCAGAGCTTTAAGAAACTCACACGTTTAGTTTCTCAGACGTAAAATCCTTAACTGCCAACCCTGTGCTGCATCAGCATGCAAAAGGGTTTTGAAGGGACACCTTGAGTCCTGTGAAGCATTCCAATCCCTGTTCAAAGCTAGCTTCATCATGATGTGAACAAATAATGAATGAGTATTCCCCCTCTGTTTACAGTATATTACAGCTGTTAACTGGTGAGTATAAGAGAAGAAGGCTGTGGGGTAGCTTGAGAACACAGTGTTGCCACTTTTAATCTCCAGGCTGGTAAAGAAAATATAATCGGGGAAGAGCAATGCTTTCTTCTCATTAGAAAGCCAACAGATGTGCCCTATGCAAGGCATTTAACCCCTGACTAGGAGAGAGAGAGTTTGAGCCTATTGTGATGTTGGCATTATCCAAGGTTAATGTGGAGGCGTGTTCACACGGAGCTGTTAGTATTGGGCGATTGTTGTCATATGTGCTCTTTTCCACAGCTCATTCAATAACTCGAATAGAAGAAGAAGAGGATGATGAATCTGTTTTCATCAGGTCTTTCTGAGAAGACAGTTTGTGGTGATTATGACAGTTTCAACAGAAGCCTTCAAAAAGGAGGATTTGTTGCAGCACTGCTTTACATATAACATATATGCATTAATTTGGGCTAGAAGTACCTATCAAAGTGACATTTGGCAGTGGCAAAAGCATCGGAGTAATCCTCTCCTTTGGGGCCACCTGCTGGTAAAGTATCTCTAAGTTATATCATAAGAACTGAGCACTTCCTGTGTTCCAAAGGATCAACACAAGAAAAAAGAAGAAAGAAACTTTCACTGATCATGGTCAAGGAAAGACTTCAACACCCTCTCCAAGCCTTTACTCCTGTAGCCACAGCTGCTGATATAATGAGAAAATCTAATGTCCATTTGGGCTGTGACCAACCTTCCCTCGAAAACTAACCCTACACTGAACAGTAGGAGAGTTTGAAACACTAAGCTAACCTTCGTGATTGTGTCTGCTCGTTGCATGCATCCCTTTCATAATGAAAGTGGTTTCGATGAAATAAGACCCTGGAAGAGTACACTTTTTGAAAGACAAACATAAAAAAGCCTGACTGGTGTTTGGTAGAAATGCATGTTTACAAGCCGCAATGCTTGTGAAAGGATGTACTTTGGACACATGAAACCAAATTAAAGCTTTTTTGTTTCTTTTTTCTTCTGGTAAAACATATCAGCTCTGTATTCTCAGAGGGAAAATTAAGCTCTGTAAATCAGATTACAAAAGTACTCTTTGGTTCTTTTTTTTTTTTTTTTACCTTTTCTTCAGTCTCTCTTCACGTTCAGGAACAAAGAGCACACGGTGCTCTCATTATTTTTCCCATGCCAGCCTATGTAGGTGTGTTTTAAACCCTTTTTCTCTCTGATTTCTGTGCCAGCCTTGACTTGTTTTCTGAGTGAACTCACAGGGTTTCTGCCTGGTTTAGTGTTGATGCAGGGCAACTGCCTGATTCAACAGTGTTTCAAACTTAAGTGTAATGTATTCAGTTCATAGAAAATGCATGTTTTAAAGCTATATTAATGGCAGCCTTGGAATGCCATGTTAATTTAATCCTTGCTTAACTTTCAATCTTTAAATCAGGCCCTGGAAGTGTGATAAAATGCCATAACTATGACAAACTATTGATGCAGACAACTCAGTAGCATTTTACAAACACTGATGCTGGAGAAACAATATTTCCCTGTTTTGAGAGGACTGCAGCTCTGATGGGAAGCAGTATCGAGCTATTTTTGGAGCGCATGAGTAAGACAATGACCTAATCCACACCCACATGTCAGCAAAGGCATTCATTAACAGAGGATGTAATCTGTCATTTGCTTTTACACTCAAACGCATGTGGCCTCGGGCCCTAATTACAGTCTTTTATCTGTGATTTTCTATAAGTTGAGTTAAACTTTCTCTATATAGCAGTCGTTTCAGCTTTTTTTCCCCACCCATAGAGTGGTTCAGTGTGCAACGTAAGCTCTTCCAATTACCAATCCTTCTGCCCACTGCCATCTGTGCACACGAACATGAGCCACCCAACTCGACGAAGGCCTGCGCCACATAAACAAATGTATGTTTCTGCTAGATTGGCAACGTTTGAATAAGGATCTTTATCGACAAACAACGCATCGTAGCATTTTATATAAAATGCTGTTGCTTTTCCCCGATTGCCCGGGTCAAACAATGCCGTGGAGCACTGTCATTTCGCCATGGCAACACCCCTCCAGTTACCCAGCCTAAATGCGCCATTGTTCAACTGCCACGGGATTGCTCTCGCAGTCCCGCAGTCTTCGGCCCAGGCCTCCTCCAGTTTAGCCCTGACATTTGTCAATGCGCTGAGATTTATTTCAAGCACCAACTGACATTGTCTGGATTCCCAGAAGGCATTTTCACAGATAAAATAGGCTGACTTGTTCATCACCCTTGGATGAGTGGAGGCAACCAATCCCAGGGACACTGACTCACTCAGGAAAGTGTTCCGCGGTCCGTCAGAAACAACAACAGACTATGAGAAGGAATTCAATCAGAGTGTGGCCTGATGATCCTCATTCAGCCTGCCACTTCTGATAAAGCACCTATGCTTTCCACAAAATCAAGCTCCCCGCTCCGCAACAGCCTCCTCATCTCACGAAGATAAAGCTAATTTTGCTGTGCCCCAATTTAATGCTGTTGTAATTCTTTTCCCATCACACCTTTTTCCTGCTTCTCACAATGAGTCTGATCTTCTCTGTGTAAAGTAATTGATCTGCGGTTCATCGCAGAGGGAACACTGCGAAATGCCGACTTAATCAAAACAAACGCACCGGCTTCGTGCTCCCTTCGTGGGTCTAAGTCTGCGGAACGCCAGCACTTTCGCCCCCAGTCACGCAGGCATCCTGCAAACACCAATATACACATACATTATGGATGAATTACTTCATCAAATAAAAAGCAGGCCATCTTGTAATGAACAGCGAGGATACTCTTAATCTTTGATGAGGCCGATGTGATGAATAGTTTAATGAAAGAAAACTATGGCAAGGCCTGCCGGGTACTGACGATGATATCAAAGCTCTGATGAGTAAAGTGAGAAAAATGTGCAACGTTTAGAGAATTTTATGATTATTTTTCCGTACCGTTGTTTATTAAATGGCATCAATCTTACAGCTCATACACAGCATACAGAATACACTGAACGTAATCCTACCTTGCCAAGTGTTGAGTTATGCAGAGAGTAAACTGTACTCGAGGGCAAAGCGCGTAATACATATTAACTAAGCTGTACACGCACACACACACACACACACACACACACTAGGGGCATGCTGTTTTCCTCCAAGAGGTCAACGTATATCTTGTGTTTATTTTCCCACACTACAGCTGGTGTGTGCAGTTGGAAAACCTTTCATGATCTGGCACAGCAGCGTTCTATTGGAAGGCACACGCCACGGATCTGCCAGTGTTTTCCCGCCATCACAAATATGTATTCAGTACTGCAGAACTCGAGGTTTAGTATTTGGACCTTCTGTGATTTGCTGTTGGCTGCCAAGCGCTGGAGTGATTCAACACCAGGCGGCAGTTAGCAAGCTAATAATAACACATTCATCTTAAAACCATTTAGCACAGAGGTGTCCTGCATTCACTTGCATCCAAGCATTATGCAGTTAGATGTGTCAGTAGTGGTTACACTGGGATATCACTGGTGTATGTGCAGTAAATAAACAAGCAGAAGCGCACTCTGGAAACACAGTGAGCACAAATAAAGCATGCTCAGGTAGGAATTCAATGTATCCCATAAGAGGCAATAAAAATAGACACCTGACATTTAGCAAACTGTGATGGTGTTCAGCAAAGTCAGGGAACAGCGGTCAGCTCAACTGGCTCGGCTATCATATTAGCGCAAATCCAGGATCATCTTGATTTGTTTGTGCAGTACGTGTGAATGACGAATCAGTCAAGCGTGACTGAGAGATACGGAGATGGGAAATGCAAGGAGCATCAGATTGGCGGTGACAGACGCCCATTTCTGGGATGTCACTTTAGCCGCAGCGAAGGACCTTGAACTTGAACTTTCACGGTATCGAGCTACCTCATCTGCATAAGTAATTCAAGTTGTCGCCTCAAATGCGGCTCACGGATCGTAACACAATCGGATGGATCAGACGGTGTGGGCTGAGACAGTGCTAAGTTTAAAACCTGCTAAGTCATCCTTTTTACCGACTCTATCAGACACAAAACCTTTAAGAGAGGCAAAATCAACTCATTTTAATGTTGACTTGATGTAGTCATTCCTTCTGTTCATACTGCACACTAAGTGTTTCTTCAGTCTATTTTCTGTGTACAGGCATATTCTAGTTTTTGCTTTTTTAATTAATGATAGGCATAAAAAAATACTCTCCCCTCCTCCCCCAAGAATACAAAACAAGTATTTTTCAAAGTTGCATCGTTCATCACTTTGAGTTCATTTGAAGTGCAGATCTCTTAACTTCCAGAATAAACAGGACGACTGGTTAGAGCAACTCTGTTGTAATCTTCAGTATCATTTAAAATGTGGCATGCCTAGTTCATATTGCATTTAAATATTTATATTAAGATTCAGGCAAGATTTTGTTTATTAACTGCAAAATAACGTATGCTCTTGGATTAAGGCACAAGGTTTCGACTAACCGTTGGTTTTATAATGAGTCATTTGGTTAAATGTGTTATGTCAGTAGACATCATCATGTCAATACCTTATGTTTATGCGAACCCCTGAATGCTGTATTTAATAGAACAGAATGCAAATCTTCATATTTAAACACATGGTATATAGCAAATTATACTGCAGTTGTTCATTAATTAAGCAACTGAAAGGCATCAGTTAAACAAACAACCCCCAGTTACTTTTCTATCAATAAACATCATCCATATATACAAATTTATAAAAGTACTCTAAAAAGACCATCAATTTCCCACATGTGACTCAGCATCATTTATTGAGCGCAGTTTGTGACTGTGCATACTGGCACCTCAGAGGCAAATAAAACCAGGTGCCTCTGCGCTCAACTTTGAGCAACATCCTTGTAATTTCCTGGTTGCAGGGCAAACTAGATCGTAAGAGAAGTGTTTATCTATAATAACAATCTCCAGCTCCATTTCCCCGTGCACTGCCCCCTGCTTCTCTGGCAGGGGTGTGCTTCAGAGGCCTGACTGGGCAGAGGTGAGGGAGGACATAAACCACCATAGCTCCACGCGGCTGTCGTTCGTTCTATCATTACATTGTTTACTGCGTTTGCCTTCGCACCGCTCCACACCGTTGCCCGTGAAGCACCGAGCTGCTTTTTTAGCGTAACCTCTGCAAAATCTTCCCCGTGCATGAGAGCAGACGAAAACTCCAGCGCCAGTTGGGCTCCACACGCGCTTTTAAGCTGAGATTCCTCCACCAGTGAGGCACCGTTTACAGACATTTTCAAGGAAGGCTAACCACAAGTATTGGCAGCCTCTGTTACTTTATACTCTTTCTGCTCTTGTTCTTTTTTGAGAACACAACACTGGCAGCGGTTTGAATGCAATCTCACCGTACACTTTCTTGTGTTCAGCCTGCATAGCAGGAAGGGATCCACCATCGGTTCAAATCACCAGAGCATGCGCACACTGAAATGAGGTGTGGGTTAAAAAGAAAAGAAAACAAAAAAAAATATGCTATTGAAAAAAAAACACTCTTTGCTTTAACTGAATTTAATGTGTGTGGAAAGAAAACCAGAGTAGGTGACGTACAAGACTTCAGGCTCATTTTAATGGCTGTAAGAAACCTGTCTGCAACTTAATGAAAATATCTGTGCATGTGTAGTCCTGGGTGGGTGACAGAATCAGGTTAAGAAGATAGAGGGAATAAAACGTGTCACTTCAGCGGGGTGACTTTCATAGGAGAGCAGAGCTTTGTCTTCTGCTGGTGTGTCGCTAAACCCACAAGCTACTGTAAGAACCCCCGGTAAAGCTAATGAGTGTGCAATATTATTTTTTATTTCCCTCCCAAAAGAGCTTAAGCACTCTGTATTTTACCGCTTTAAAAATCACCACGGCACACGGTGAAATGAAGCCCGGCGCAAAGATTAATCAACTTCAACTACAAGACGGGTCTTATCGGAGCCACATTACCGCCTGTAGTATGATGACGATGACTTCTCGCTGTCAATTTCATCTGCGCCCCCTTGTTGAGCCGTTCTTCATGAATAAGACATCATCACCACCCCCCACCACCCCAGCCTTTTGGCCATTCCCCTTTGGCTTATTACTCGTACCACCGCCTCCACAGTCCTGTAAAAACCAACTGAAGTGTTTATGGGAGATAAGAGGCAAAGGAGGTCGCAGGCCCAATAACTCCTTTTATCACCCCACGTTCTGCAGCAAGGCCCGTTTTATGGGCGAATGTGCTGAAGACGAATTCTTAATTAGAGAAGTTTGTGGACCCAGCATCAGAGGCCTAATGGGGGAATAAAAAGAATCAGAGAAAGGGCATCTGCAAGATTACTTGTTGGCTTGCTTTGTTACTGTGTCATGTAGCGAAGATTGGAAAACAGCCTCGGTTTGTTCTCTAAGCAATAGCAATGAAAAAGGCCTTTTAAAAATGTTTGCTTGGGTGCGAATGTTATGTTTGTCTGAGTCCATTCGAAATTAGTTCAGGTTATTGATTTTCTTCAGGGCTTATCTTTATTAAAGGAGCCTGCCTTGTCAATGGAATTATGCCTCTGCCATTAAGGTGAGCTGATTCTATTTCCCATTATTGTAAATTCCTGCCCAGACTTGAAATGGCTTAGGTTAATGGGAAACACAATGTTTTGTCCTAAGCTTATCTCACTAGTCAAGAAGTTTGAAAGAAATAACATATAGAACTTTACTTCCTGTGCATTTAAAAGCCATAATTCCTGTTAAATGTTGTCCCCTTGAATTCCGTAGATTAGGGCCATAAAACGATCGGTTCAGTTAGATGTTATATGGGACATATAGATATTTTAAAAATACAAGGTTTTATTAAACAGATATTTTTTGGGTGTTCCTAGTGATTCTTTCACGCGGTGATTATGCATCGACTACATCGTTATGAATAGTACATGTAATACCACCAGCATGATGTAATCAATAAGGTCTCCACATATCCCTTGGCCTTTAACTTAATGAGGACCGGCTAGCTGCAAGGCTGCCTTTAATCTGTGTGTGAATGTGCCGCTTTTTCTTTTCCCTCTGTTTAACTTCCGCACACCTGCATGTGAGGATGAGCTTTTAAAAATCTTTAGTCATTTTATTCTAATATCATGAAGTGCCACTTTTGACTAATATGAACAGCCTGCAATGGAAGGAAACTCAAATTTTAATTAGCCAACTTGGCAGACACGTTTCACCAGAGCAGACCAGACCAGATAATGACTAGGACCCTGTGATCCCAGTCGTCTGCGTATTAACTGAGGAAAAAAGGAGAAATTTAATTAATCATTTTCCCAGAATAGGGAAAAGGGATTGCATAATTTTAAAACTCCATAATTATCTCAACTCCACAGCAACAATGAAGCAAGGATAAATACACAAGAATTACGATCTCTGAGCAGGATGGGGGTGAAATGAAATGCCTCAGTTGGAAAGTGGCATTAGTTTTATTGGGGGTCTCTTTCTATTGGACTCTATTCTAAGTAAATACGAGAATTGGGAGCATTTCTGTGGTTCGCCCCATAGAATTGACAACTAAATTTAGCAAACAGTGGAACATTAGTTGAGAGTTGTGGTGCAATCCTCCGCCGTATTCGCTCATCAACTTGTGCCGTACAGCCTAGATTAACCATCTTTCACTTCATTTAGATGGAGGATTGTTTGGGGGTTTGCCTGATTATATCTGTCTCGAGCACAGACCAAGCTTCTATTGGTATTTAACAAAGATTAGCTTTAAATTGATGATTAACCTTTGTAATCCTGTGTGCATATTGGAAATGGCTTGCTTGTCTTTACCACAGCCACACAAAAGAGATGCTGCATTATCATTCAGGGAAAATTGAGGCTGGGAAAGCAAATGAGGCAGAGTGTTATCTGCCTGGTGTTTGGCTGGATAATGAAGACAAATCTTCAGACTAGAGAGCCATCTTATAATGAATCCAAACAGATGAATTCTTTTGACTTCTTAGCATGCATCTTTTAATAAAACTTCACTCTGACCCTGACAAGCAATTGCCACCCGTATGCTGCAGAGAAGCAGGATTTACTTGTGGGAATGTGTGGATACCATTGTTTAGATGGCTCTATTAGGGAGTAATCAGACATTAAATGAGTAATTTCTCCATATTTAACTCCAACCGGGGAGGTAATGGTTTAATTTGCTGGGCAATGAGTTTTCCTATGTGGAGTACTTCTTGCATTAAATTACACTGCAATACAACTGCATCTGTTGCTCTGGAAATTATCAATGCACAGATACACCCCTACAGACTTCTCTAACCCACAAAACAAATTTAATCTCCAGTGACTTCAGCCATCCAAAGATATAAAAATCAAACCCAAGCTAGTGGTTTTCTGCAGGAGCTCTCAAACCTTCTTGTGGGCAAGGAGCCCTCACAGGGCACATAAACCTTACATAATCCTAATGTCAATTTAATGAGTTTGGGCTTAACGTCACTTGTTGATGTGAACTTACTCAAATAATCTTTCTACGCTTGCTAGCTAGCTTCCAAATAAACCAAGCTATGCAGCTTTGTAGCATCCTTACAGAGGTTGGTAATTTCATGACACACTGACATGATTTGTCACAATCGTATTAGTCTATATTGCGCGAGAGGGAGTTTTCTTAGCTTGGTATAAATGTTTCCTTACAGCATATATGCACTAGGGTTGTAAAAAAATACTCAGATACTAATCCAGACTAAAAATTAATATCATATTAGAAGCTCATTTGCTACAGCATCATCTGCACCTCCTCCAGTTTACACATTATTTCAACCCCACCGACCACTAGGAGCTGAACATAGTATATTCACAATATGGAGCAAACCTCTGTGAGGAATTTCAAGAGGTCAGCAGAGCCCCCACTTTAAATACACTTAAGTATTTAACATGTTAGCCTGGCCAGCTCACACATTAACATTAGCCATTTAACTATTAACAATTACCTGATGACCACATCAGCCTACTGTTAACATTAAGGCTAACAGCCAAATGATAACATTGGAGCTAATCTAAGCAAAGGTTTTCAGTCTTTCCTTACTATAACATTAATAAAGAGTGTTTATTTAACAGTATGATGCGTTTTTTGTGGCTAAAATGTTTTATATTGCACTATTTAGTATAACACCAAAAAACAAGCAGATTGTTCAAAACTCAAAAGATGGATCCCAGTGACGTCTGTCAATTTATTCGACTATTGCTAATTAATTTAATTTCAGATTTTCAACTCTCCCACAAAGCTGAACCAAAAGAATTCATCCTCAGATTGAGTGCCATTTCAGACAATGACTGAAACCACCAGCTCTGTATTCTGACACATGCAGAATGAGAATTGGTAAGTTCTTTGAAACCCTGAATGCCAACATCAAATGCCCTCGCTAATCCTCGCAGTATTCCACAACTGTGGACCCTGCTGCAGTTAACTGAAGAGGATATGATGTAAAGAAGAAGCCATGCGCTGAAAAGTCATTCTCAAGGTGAGAGACAAACTCTGTCCAGTTTTTATCGAGTCGAGATAGCCTCGAGTTAAATCCTGTTAAATGGCACAGTCTTTATCACACGCTCACTCTTTAAACCAAAGAATAGATCTGCTTTGAAATGAAAAAAAAAAAAAATTAAAAATACCCTCCATGTGCACTGTATAATAAATGCTCCACTCTACAAATTTGTACAAATCTGTTTGGCAGCTACTAAAATGTGAGTGACTGTGTAGAAAAATGCCAGGAGCCAAAGTATGCATACAAAATGAACATATGTTTAGCATACATGCCATTAAATATTTACCTGACACTAAAGCGAAGGCTTTTTTAGTGGGTTAATTTACAGTGATGCATGAATATTGATTACAATATACAATTTCAGTGACATGCATTGCAAATCGTCCTCTTTACATAAACACACTGGTAACAAAAACAAAAATAAAGCTTTTTCAAGCATTTCAGGCTGCATGTAATTATTTTTAATCCCATTTTATATAATATTTTGGCTTGTCTATCTAGATGGGAAAAAACTGAAAGCAAATGTAAAAATAATCACCATTATCCTCTTACGCCCTAAGTTATCGCTGACTGATCAAACAATCAAAACATAATGAACATCTGTTACACACATACTGTAGATTTGTGGGAAATAAGCAAATGCTGTAATTACAAGATTAGAAGGAGTGTACAAATGTGCTGTGAAGTGAAATGGAAAATCTGAAAAAGAATATGGATAAATTAAGAAGAAGCTCATGTGAATCTCTCCAATAGTTGAGTGAAATTAGAATTATCCATACAGATTACATCTTTATATCCCCAGATAATGATACGGCACATTCACTAGTCACTGTGGATTTTCATTTCAGGGTTGGAGAGCACTCTGACACTGAAATGTTACAGTGGCAGTGTTACAGAAAAGGGGCTATGGCCTTAGGGTTCAGAAACTAATGCCGAGCCAATTACCAAACACACAACATACACAGCGCATAAGTAAGAATACATGAGTACATTTAGGACAATCAATAGTCAAACATTAGCAGTTTTTAATGGAATTTCTGCTCTTAGAAAACAATGAAATTCTTTCAGCTTCTACAGTGACTGACCCCAAAGATAGAAATGTAAGTCTGTTCAATAGTCCTGTTTTATATGCATTGTTCTGGATACTTAACCTGTTCCACTCTTGAGTTTCCTGTAGTGAAACCAGGTCACATCTTTATTTAAAATGCACTAGCTGCCATTTTTTAAGGTTGTATGGCACCATCAATAAAAGGGCTGCATAGCAATGCTATGATAAAAAATAAATGGATGTAGCATTGTTGTGTTTTATATTGGTTGAGTCACATTTGGGAATTTGTACTGGCAGGTTGTTCTCCTATTTTAGAGTTGTGATCAGGAATGAACATTTGGCGTAAGCAATGTAAAAACCTTCATTATATGTTTCTAATTAATTCATCTATCCATTCTCTTCGGCTTCTGTCAGGGTCACGGGGGGGCCGGAGCCTATCTCCACTAACTGCATGTATTTGGACTTGCAGTACTTAAAATCTCTCCGAAAAAAGTCATTTAAAAATGTTAGCATTATGTTGTCACTGAAATGTTAGATTTGGTGCTGAGTTGTCTACAGCTGTTACATTAGCTTATGCATCTATGTAGCATTTTCCATTGCAAACATTTCAGCCTGTGGAACATTCATTTCACAGCAGCATTGCTAGCTTTTTCAAACAAAATGGTAATGTTTATTTCAGATTAACAGTACAAAGTACCTCCATACTGCCTTTCTTATCAATTATTTGGAGCGACACTATTGTAGCAGCTAATACGCTAATACGCTGTGCTTTTCGAGTTTTGGTAGCAAATAGCTTATATGTAGTGACATCCTTATTCTCACCATAGCCACAAATAGTGCATCACAGAACCAACACTGAAAAACTTTGTGCATATATCTGAAAATTCAGCTGCTTCAAGTCAGCTACAGTACTTTTGTGCCAGTGTCATCAAAGTGTAATCCTTGTCAACTGCTATCAGCTACTTACAGCACTATAAATTGTACTATACAGAGTTCAACAAATATTTTTTTTAATATTTTTGTAGACGTATTATTCACATACAGACACATAAATCTAAACCTTAAAGTTACGTGTTTACTAAGGTGTAATTAACTAGGAATTTCCAATTTATTAACACATTTTAAATATATTTCATTCTGAAATATCTAATAAGCCTGGTAAGTTTTTGTTTGTTTTTCTGTTGGTTAAGTGTTGGGGTGTTTGATTAACTATGTTTTCTTATAAAACTGGAGCTAGTTATCAATGATTAAGTTGCACTGTAGTAGAATAATTGTGCTGCAACTAATAACCACTTTTAAAAGGTCAATGTATTGCCTATTTATTTATAATTACAGTATTTATACATTCCATTTACAAAAATATTCACCTCAAGAGTTTTTATATTTTAAGCAATGTTAGAGCAATTGATTCATTATTGATTAGTATTAAAAATCTGTTAATTGTTAATTAAACATAATAGTGAAAAAGCACAAATATTTTTTCTAGGGTGGAAAAATAAAAAGACCATGTTACCTTTTACCTTTTGCCTTTAAAATAATAATAATAATAAAAACCTGAAACACTTTATTATCTTTCCTTTGTGACATGGCTTTTATTATTAGCCTTTCAGATTTGTGTTGCACAATAGACTGTGAGTTTCTCGTTTTGAAAGGTTCACAGTCCCCAGCCCCATTATATTCAATTAACCATCCAATAAAGGACAGAGAATGAACCAGATATGGGAGCAATATTTATTTGGCTAAAAAAGGTACTCCAAAACCACACATAAATGATATTGAAAATTAAAAAGCAGGCTTTCAGTACAAGTACAAATGCAAGTTGCATTACACTGCAATGTGTTTCACCCTGGTGATATAAGACTACAAATCACAATAAATAATTGTTTTTAAATGTACAAGCACTGAATCCTCGCTTTTGAATTGTGTCATAATTGTGACTATTTTGAGATTCAGCTTCATATAGCTCAGTAACTACACCTCGTGTCACCCCTTTGCCTTTAAGTCAGAAAAAGAGAAACAGAATCTTTCAAGGTTCAATTTCAAGTTTGAGATGAGCAGTGTTCCCTCTGGAGGTGGAAAAAAACGAGAGGTACTCATCTGGGCTTTCTCTTTTCCAGAACACAAGATGAACAGTCTCATTCAGCACCATGGACAGCTCCCCACATTACCTCGAGAGATTGCTGCTAAACTCTTCGCCAATAAGCACAAGTGAGACATTATTAATACTGGTCAGATAGCTTTCTACTGGGCCACGCTGTGCCGAGCCACTGTTAAATACTCAACAGTGTGTCATTATTTTCATCTCCTCTCCGCTTAACTTTGAAAACATCCTCTGAGCTGCCTTCGTTAGGTGTTTGACCTTCCAACAATAAATCTAAATCGGTGTCTCTAAAGATCAAATTTCATATTTAGACTAACCCAGATCTTCGCCTTTGGAACAAATGTCAAGTGTTGCTTCTGGTGGTGACAAGAGCGCAAGTCAGTAGGACCGACCAATGCTTGACATTTTGTTCTCATGAGTATTCATTTGTTCCTTTAAAATTACAACCAGTGATGTGAAAAGAAAAGGAAACGTGGACAAATGCAGAAAATGTATTCCTTAGAAGTAATGATGTTGTCCACACTGACAGATGACTAACAGCTCAGCAGACTTCTTTGAAAATGTGGACCATAAGGTCGTCTTTGTGTGAATTCCTTCGTTAGCGCCCCAGATTACTTTAAAATCTCTAAATTAATGGTAAAACGTTGTGATGCAGGAAATCGTTTCATTAAAATGTGAAATAATCTGCACTCAGGTCACCAGACGCACACTGGAACCGTGTCACAAACAGAAAATCTCACTACTACACAGCCACAGGTGCACACACCCACACGTCGACGCGTCCACACAAAATAAATTGATACGTATTGAAAAGGCATGTGAATCAAAGCAAGACTCACTCTACATCACAGGGTTGTGCTCCCTCCAAAGCAACGCAAGACTGACAAATATGACAAGATATTCAAACTATGAGTGCGCGCACACACACACACACACACACACACACACATATATATATATATATGTGTGTGTGTGTGTGTGTGTATGTATGCAAGAAACAGAGCAAAAACTTAATGAATAAATGACTTGTCCCATCATCAAGTGGAATGATAAATCTGCTTCATAACACTCGCCATTGATGAGGGTGTCTGGCTTTCTTGAACCCCTTGATGAAAAAGTGGCTCGTGAAATCTGTTCACTACAAGGTGTCGCTGCCCTCTGCTGTCTCTTCTTTCATCCGCTCTCACCCTGTCCTATTATTTCAGAATTGCAGTAAATTAAGCGGGAGAAAGCCTGTTGTCTGATTCTCTCATCTGCGTGCCTTTAATAAGGCTTCCCCAAAGGCAGAGTTCAGACTCTGAAGCTTTTGATGATGAAGACAAAGCTCTCATGTGCCTGGAAAAGACAGCTTCTGTACACCCTTTTAATGTTGTTGGTACGCATGTTGGATATGTTGGATAGATATATATGGTGCTCATCATGTGGACCAAGGTTTGCAGCATGGATCTCTGCCTGCTGCACGCTCATGAATTATGGAATCCGGCACAAATATGCAAATCTAAGCATTAGCCTAGTTATGGCCCTGTACTGTAAGTTACAGTGACTTATCTATTATGTATGAACCAAGGATTGGAGTGAAGAGGTCCTGGCAGCCAGCTTCATGGCCCTCTCTCAGTTACTCATTTTCACATCATGAAAGAACATGAATAGCAGGGGAAGTAGCTCCAAAATGTTAACTTTCTGCAGCTCAGCATCTCCAAAGACTTGGGAGAATTAGAACTTGCTTCCATGCTCAATTGCCAAGCTACTTAAAATAACAATGGCTTCCAGAGGATTTGGAGGCCTGGAAGATATGTAGGGAATAAGCATGAAGTTGTTGCTAATCCTCTAATTTCCCCCCACAAGGCTGATATGAAATGCTAGTCTGATCAGTAATCAGTCCACGGGGGAGGCAGACAGGGGATCCAGCCAATTCTACAGACACACACACACACACATAAATCAGCCTCTGTATGACATTACCATCACAATGCTGGATGAGTGATTGTACTTGGGTGACCTAATCACAGGGGTGTAAATATCCAAAATCAAAAAGCCAGCAGAACTGAGAATTCACTAGGTCAAGAGGCTCAGTTTTGAAATCATGTGCATATTATATCAGGCTGAGAGCATGACGAGCGATGTCCTACGGCTCCGAGATGAACACAGTGATCATTAGGCAGGATCAAAGTCAATCACAAAGCACATGACAGCTGACAACTTCTATTTAACTGGGTGCAGGGAAATAATGATGCCTGGGTCTTGTAAATCTTATCACTAGCAAGTCACTCCATTCACAATGCTAACAAGAATAAACCACTCCTTCACTGCCCCATATCATTCAGGAAAACAGCCTTCAATATTTATTAAAAAATAAAGTTATACCTCAGTTTAATTTATGTATTTTATATTATATTCTTTTTCACAACAACACAACTTTTTGGGCCTAATTGGAGACAGAGAGCTTCAGGCCCCTGGGTAGGAAGAAAGCAGGCTAACTGATGACTAAGAGCAACCACTGACAGGAGATGGCCTTATGAACTCTTAGCTGCACTACATAGATAAAAGATTGTTTCTTACTCTTTCCACATTGGGAACTTTAGAAGATTCATTGTACCTTGGAGTCTGTATTTCACTTTGAAAGTAGCAACCACCGAGCTCAGCTGGCTAGCTTGCTATAGCTAGCTCAGCATGCTAACAATCGCAGCAATTCTCTCCAGAAATGTCTTTTCATGCATGTTATGTTCACACCTTCAGAGTTTCTGGTGGCTCCTTATCACTCTGTGATGTTTTTCTCACATTGTACCAAGGAGACTAGTTAGCACCTGTCATAACTGTGCAGTGGGGAGTTCTGCAACCTCTTAACTCAGCCTGTAATTCCAGGATGCAAATCACAGGAAGTAGCTAATATGCAAATGTATTCAGCAGTGCTGAGAGCGCTCAAATCACAGGTGCTACAAAGCAATGGCCAACAATACCTCCAATCTGGTTACCTGCCTGTGCAATATGATAGGGCTATCACCTTTCATAGTGGATACAGAGCCACATATGTCAGTGTGTGTCTCGACAGCTATGTATCCGTTCTGCTCCACACGGAACGGGTACACTGCTGGGGACTGAAGGAAGTGCAGCTTTAAATCTGAAGTTATTTAGATGGGCAGTATCTATTGTGGCTGAAAACTGTTGCTGTTACACTTAGTGTTGAAGCGACATAGTTACAGAAAATAATCTGAATTACACTCTCCACTAACAGTCATTGCTGTATAATTAGCACACCAATTCAGGCATATTTCTGACAGAGCGGCATTTTGAAGCCTTTTTCAAGCCATTTTATGACAATTGAAACAGTTAAGACTTTGGGTCACGGTCAAGGTCACGATCGTGGCTCAAGAGTTGGCAGTTCGTCTTGTAATCGGAAGGTTGCCAGTTCGAGCCCCGGCTCCGACAGTCTCGGTCGTTGTGTCCTTGGGCAAGACATTTCATCTGTTGCCTGCTGGTGGTGGTCAGAGGCCCAGAGGGCCCGGTGGCGCCAGTGTCTGGCAGCCTCGCCTCTGTCAGTGTGCCCCAGGGGAGCTATGGTTACAATGTAGCTTGCCGTCGCCAGTGTGTGTGAATGACTGAATGTAGTGTAAAGCGCTTTGCGGTCCTTAGAGACTAAGTAAAGCGCAATACAAATACAGGCCATTTAACAAACATGCATTTCATACATTTCATGATATTGTCCTGGCCAGTCGGGCCATTACACAAGCATAAATTCCATGACTTAAAAATAGAGGCTGTCACCATACAGTACAAGAAATGTCGATTAAAAATATTGTTTTGGTCACAATTGTTCACAAATAAAAATAAACAATATAGATAAATAGTTTAATGGTTTCATTGACATTTGACTTTGATACAGAGTTTAGAGCCTTCAGGCTGAATTGTGCCAATTTAAAAGCATTTTAAAAAAATGTGTTTCATAAAAGTTGGATCTCTTGAGGGAAAACCTACATCCTCCCACAACCACACACACACATAAAAGCCAAACACTGGATTTCATTTGCATTTTTAACAAAAGTCTCATATGCCTCAGCTAATAGTTTTCATCCTTTAATTCAGCAAACATAACCTCATCAAATATTAACTCTACGCTCGTGTTATTTTTTATTGCTCTTGATTAGCAAAACTTGAGGAGGAGAAAATTCACTTCTGTTTTATTGTTCTTCTCTTCCTCCACCCCACCCCACCCCTCGTCCCCCGCTTTGCTCAAGTGGAGCCAACTGGATAAACTCCATCAAACACAAAAAAAGGAAAAAAAATTTAATAACAGGCAATTGAAACTGTTTCTCTCCCACCTCCTCCTCCTTCTTCTATGCTTACCACACGAACCCCTCATGGTGTGGTGTAAAAAACAACTGACCCTGCGTGTTTGTCCACTCCTACACCACAGAGACACCTTTTGTTTTCTCTGTGGATTTAGAAATCATAACCGCCTCCCTATCTCACCATTGTCTTTACAACCTAACTCGTACACGCTTACTGTCAAGATGATCTCATAGACCGCCCGGCTTCACTGCTTTCTGCAATACTTACACGTTTGGTTCGAGCATAGGATGAAGCAAACAAAATATCCGTTCTGGCTTAGCAACAGATGCACAGTCACCACATTCATGTTGATTAGTCGGGTATGAAAATAATGAGGGTGACCCCTTTTTCATGTCGACCTTTTGCCCTTTAATTCCAATTTTCTAGCCAGCTTGCAGAGAACTCATTGTGTAGCCTTTTCACCATTTCCATACATTTGCCTCTTGATTAATAAGTGTCCATCTAGAAAGTTTTTTTGCACGCGCTCACTATGTATTTCAAATAAAATCTTTAAAAGGGGGATTTTCAGTGGGAAAAAAATAACAAAAAGACTACAGCACATCTCAATATAATGAGCAGTCTACACCCAAAAAGTAATTGTCAGAACATTAACACCACCACATTACTTTCCAGAGCATGGTTATGCAGCCTAAAGATTGAACCTATTTTAAATACAGAGCAATTAAAGCCCACTTGAAGCAAAAGAGATAGGACAGGGTTTCAGCTGGGGAAAAAAAGCCATTATGTTTCATTTGAATTTCATCACAGAACTTATTCCACTCAAACAACGGTTTATGCCTTGGAGGAAATCCTGCTGCTGGAAGAACCAGCTCACATAAGCCAACACCCACATGCTCATAATCAAAGGTGAATTGCACAGCCCATGGCAATTTGCATCCTGTGACGTTATAGTATGTGGCTGCTGGAATTTCACTTGCTTTGGTTGTGATAGCAGATACAGGAGATGAAATGATGCCGAGGAAAGAAACAATGCCACATCAAGGCTACGTTTCCCCGAGTACAGGAGAGGGGTAATTATCATTAGCTGCTCTTGTCTGATTGAGTTTACACGGCGACTCTTTAAAATGGAATATAAGAGCTTTCAGTTTCAATCTGGAGCTGGGGGGGAGTTCTGCAAACGTCTCTGTTTAAGTTCGCATTTTAATCCCTTAAAAAGAAAAAAAAAAACACTAACTTCGAAAATTTTGCCCCAAACTTTTAATGTGTTAGAAGTGTTATTGGAAAGCTTACTTTAAATGTCAAAGCCCACAGGGTTTAGAAAAGACGGTGCTCCCGTGAGAGCCTAAAGTTAATTTATTGGATGCAGCGTTTATTTTTTAATTAGTTTGATCAATACTCTATTAAAAAGAATTTAAATGTGAGGTCCAGAAAAACGACGAGGCACCTATTTCACATGAGTGACTAATCATATTTCAAAATGTCAGAGGATCGGCTCGCTGCGAGGCGATAACTGGATTTGTTCGAGCTTGACAACTGAGAAATGAATCACCCGTGAATTGAAAAGAATAAAAATTCTATTTAAAAAACAGCATCCTTTTCTCAGACGCTAGGAGATTCAAGTTTTGCATGAAAGCGTAACGCATGTGTGTGAGCTGCTGAGAAGCAGTGTGTCCTCAAAGTAAGGGGAAAGCTTGAGAGAAAATCCGGTTACCTCGCACGAGGGGGGTTCGTGGGGGATCTCAGCGCGCCTCTTTGGATTTGGGTTGATCTCAGGAGCGGAGGATGGAGACGAAGCCGAACCGGGGCGCGCACTTTTGCGCTCTGCAGGTCCGCACGGGAGAAAAGCGTCCGCCTGTGCTCTCGGCCACTCTCATCACTGATTCACTGGAAAGCCGACACCAGTGCAGGAACGCAGTCCTTGTTTATTCAAAGTGGAGAACTCGACTCCGGTCTCCTGCTCACGTAGACGAACCCCGTGGATAGAAACGCGGGCAGAGTTGTGCCCGAGCCACTGCTTTGCGTAGCAGACAGGAGGGAGCGGGGAGGAGCCGTCTGCCGTCAGATGATCAGGGAAAGGTGCTCTCCTCACTGATGCTCTGCAATCCTGAGCTTTAAGGGAGAGCTCCAGCTCAGACCCGAACACAATAGCCTCCCACCCTAATCGTATTTATTATCTATTATTCGTTTTATTCTTTCTGTTTTGTCAGACTTGTGCCTTTCTGTGACTATAGAAGATTGGGTTTGCCTAATAAACAATAGGCTTTACCATTATACATGCCTAAAGAAGACAGAGCAGTGATATTAAACAGTTATATGACTCTATATTAGTACCTTGAACAAATAGCAGATATGCTGGAAAATGCTTAACTTCAGTTTCAAACAGACATATTATAATTCCGACAGAAAAATTCGACCAATGCCATCACACTATTCGCCCTATCATATTATGAGAAATGTGCCCAAGACAAAGCACTAAAGGAGCGTTTCGTGAAAGCCTTGGCACCAGACTTAACAGTAGACTGATTTACAATCTATACATGAGGCCTTTTCTTTCTTTTCTTGATTAAAGTCTTGGTTCTGTTAGAAAAGAAGGGTGATGAGTTGTCTAGTCACACTGGAAATCAGACGTGTTTATAGCCGCTCCAAATGGCCATCCTGGCACAGGGAGAAGCCAGATTTCATGGGTGATCATTTAAATATGGAGATGAAGGCGCACATTTTCAGACAGTGTCTCTTGGAAGACAGTCAAAGTGCTGGATTTCATTGTTCAAATTAAAACTACCCTATATATGAGTGAAATTGTAAAAAGGGGGGAGGGGTAATGTTGTTGCCTTTGGAAATTTAAAGAAACAGATCTTCTTATCTAGAGTTTAAAAGAAGGAGAAAAGAAGCTTGCCCCTTACTTGAACCTAAGTGTTCATATTTATTATTAAGTATAACATTTAGATGTCTCATGGTGGACGTACAGTACTGTGCAAAAAGCACCACTAATGTTTTTTTTTTTGCTAGGAAAATAGAATATAGGTGCAGCAATTTACTGAAAAATGTAAAAATTGTACAAACATAAATTACAAAAAGAGATTCTAACAAGTTTGAAAGTCAATATTTGACATGGTTACAATCATTCCTCAACACAGCCTGAACTCTCTTAGGCAATTTCTTTAAAAACGTCTTCAGGAATAGCTCTCCAGGCTTCCTGAAGTACATTTAAATCTCTTCTTTGGATTGTGGCTTTGGATGTTGGCTGTTCTCTAGCCACATGACCATTGACTGCTTCAATTATGTCGAGGTGACTGACTGGACATGTTCCATTGTGTGTTTCTATCCAAGTATGGATTTACTGCATTGGCACTGTGCTTGGGATCATTGTCATGCTGAAAAATGAAGCTCTTGCCAATCAGACTCTTTCCAGATGGTTCTGAATGGTGGATAAGAATCCGACAGTGTATTTCTACATTTATAATTCCATCAATTTTGACAAGATCCCCAAATCCACTGGCAAATCATGACATAGTTTCCACTGTGTTTTTACAGATGGGTGTAGATATGTACATTTCTTCTGACCTCCTGAATGCATGTTGACAACAATTTAAACCCAAATTTCGCATTTGGTTTCATCACTCCATAAGACCTATCACCACTTTGACAGTCCAGTTCTTGTGTAATTTGGCATAGCTCAGCCTTTTCTTCCTGTTTCCCTTCTTTAGGAACGTCTTCCTGACGACCACCCTTCCTCTGAATCCATTTCTAACAAGGCTTTCTGCAAACAGTTGATGGATCAACTGAAGGCTCGGGTGCATCTCTCAGGTCCTGTGTCAGGTCTTTAGTGGACTTTGTTTCTATTTTCTATTGTTTCTTCCTTCCTATTGTTCCTACTTCTTAAAGACATGACTTCCAGATACTATCCATCTGCTCCAGATAGTTTGCCACTTCTTCTTTTGTCCACCACCATTTCTTTTGTGAGTTAGGTGTCTCTTTCATGCATGAATGATTCATAGGTCAGTGTTAAGTGGTTCAACAAACAATGTCCAAAAAAAGAAAGAAAAACTTTTAAAGACTTTAAGAAACAGAGGAGAACTATTGCTCAAGACAACATAAAAAATTACAAGAAAGTCTGTCTCACTGGAAGCTAATTACAGTAATGGAGACTCAAGACTTTTGCACAATGCTGTATACTTCTGCAGAGATGAACATAGAAAATTCTGCAGACCTGCACATTAAGAAAAATGATTGGTTGATTAAGCTTTTGCTGCACCTTGGCTTTCAAGCTACTGCACATATTCTTTTCAATGACCAGCAGTCCTCATGTCATCAGTAAAAACATGCAAACGTATAATCCCAGCCTATGAATAAGAGGAAAAAATAAACAATCGGTGCCTAATAATAAGACAACGGGTCACCAGAGTGTTTAGTTTAGTGTTTGCTTGATTTTTTCTGATTTGAGAAAGCCCCGCCTAACACGTCACTCCAAAAACTCATGAGTGCTCAAATGGGTCGCGACTTGAGTCATTGTCGCACTCTATGGAGTGCGAAAATGACTCATGTATGCCCATCCCTATGGATAGGCATACATGCAGAAACCACTCACTTCAGTAAATGTTGAATGCTTCATTATAGACACCTGAGTGTGTGGAAGAAATGTGAAAAGGAAGCAAATGTGTTCATCCTTTGCTTTTCTACATTATTGTTATTATCAGACACCGTAGGCGACTCAAAATATACCATCTTTTTTTCCCCACCAGTAATTCATTCAGGCTTTTCCCTATAAGACATCATACATAACAGCATTAGAATGTCTGTGCTGTTGTGGTTACTGCTATTCTCTGGCTCTTCATGAAATATTTCCACATGTTACGGATGTCTCGTATTACTGATATTTCCCTTTACAGGAAACATTTAGCCCGCCCTCCCCATCCCTTGTTTTAAAGCATCTGATTTTAACCTAAAACCTTTTCTAACCTCATTTACATGAGAACATAGCCAAATCAAAATCAAACCCTCTTTTTAACATCTGCACGAACAAGTCTAAAAACAGGCTCGCCATTTCACAGCTGGGACATAATGTCTGCAAAAGACAAAGCTCTTTTTACAAAGAAAGGGTCAGATATGCCCGGGAGCATCATGAGAATCCAAAATCCCCATCCATAATTGAAGTGTATGTGTGTGTCTAACATCCCCATTTACTACACTTCCTACAGGAGGCTGTCTCAGAATCCTGGCTGTTGTAGCTGGATTCCTAAAATGAGAGCCAATGCCCGGGCAAGTGAAGGGCGCATTTATATTTCAATAGCTCAGTCAACCTTTAGAGAGAGGGGGAGCGAGGGGAAGACAGAGATCATATTTGAGTGCTTAAAAATGTATGGTGTTTGTAGGACAAAGGATGGCGACTGTATGTAGATTTTAATACAGAGAAATGGGGACGCTGAACAAGTCGCAGCCTAGTCAGCACCAATGAAGCTGACGTGGGAGTCTGACTCGGAAAAAAAGTCACTTTTAGCTCTAATTGAGCTCAAAAGAGAACTTTCAAGTGATGGGGTAACAGTTTGGAGGAGTAGAAACTAAAATTCTGTCCTTCTTAATAAAATATAGTGCTGTGCTAGATAAAAAAAAATGTTGGGAAATGGGAAATCTAGGACCCCCCAAGGGGTTCTGACCCTACTTTGAGGAGTACTGGAGTGTAAAAGATGGGAATAGTTGCAGGCTGCACTTTCTGGAGTGCCGATGTATTTGATAATTTATCAGGTGCCTGAGCAGAGCTGCAGTGATTACCTACAGTCCACAGCCAGCCAGACACCTTAAGTCACGAGGTCTCAAGTTCAAAATGAACTTTTCACGCTGACTCAATAATATTTTGGTAGATAAAGGCAATATTTCAACGTCATATTTAACTTTAAATCTTTAGAGGAGACTCGCACGTTAAATTTGCAGAGCAAGCTATTATTTATTGAAAGGGGATTTTGTAATGGTTGTAGTAGTTTCACTGGTATTTTAACCACTTTCCCACGCTGGATGGATTATATGTGACACCTCTGTATATGTAGCTCCTCTGCTGCTCCTGTGTTTTTATGTCATTTGAATGCGCAGCGTTTGTCATTGTTGTCTGTTGTGTAATCTCTTTTTTTTCTTCTCCATTTCACAGCCAGAGAGCTGCATTGGTGCTGTTCAGACTTGTCCCATCATGGCCTGGAAAAGGCTCCCGCTGATGAAATTTTCATTGAGCAGATGAAGCGTGAGCGTAGTTTCATAATTCCCCAGTGAGTTGCATCAGCTCGTACTGATATCGTTCTATCAAGACCCACTAAAAGCAGATCTGATGTCTTGATAGCCAGGGGAACTTATTCTGTTTGAGAAGGGGGGATCCTTCACATTGCTGGGGATTTGGACACATGATTGAGATGTTATTTTTGTTAGAAGTGACAGTTTCTCGTTCAGATCATTTCATTGTGCCTCAACCACCAACACGACGACGCTTTCTGGTTGATGTGACTAACTCATGACCAACTTTGAAGACGCAACAGGCTGGTATCTGTCAATAGCAGGTGCATATTTTAATAGCAATTGTTTCTTTAAAAAGAGCATAATGGTGGGATCCATCTTCTGCTACTTCAGGGTTTTTAATCCCCCGCTGCTCCTTTATGTATAGTATTTACTTGTGAAATCCTCGAGCAGTGTGTTTAAAATTTAATGCTGATTCAAACCTGCAGAGATGCTTGAGATTTATAGTTGGCTCGGGCACACATCAAGATGTTAGTTTGTTTACGGACGCGATAGAGATACCAATGACTCGTTTTGCCCTATTTCCTATTTTTTTTTAACTATTTTGAAAATTAGAGTATCTTTTTACAACACTTTGAACATGTTCAGTAAATTAAACAGTGGAGTAAAAACAATGATGTATTTTTAGTGCTTTCGGCATCATGTGCCTTTCCAAACTGTTACCAGTGTTGATTTAAAACTCTGGATGTCAATGGAAGCGCTTGGTCGACACTGAGCCAGTCTTATTTTTCTTTGCATTTCATGTTTATGAAAGCTGGAGCGTCATTCTTCCTCAGTATTTGGACAAAAAGGCTTCAGATTATTTTTTTTACCTTAGTGGCAAGGACCCAATCAGTAGACCACAGATTTTCCTTTTTATTCCTCTACATTTTTTATACAGTATGTATAAAAACTTTAAAAATAAAAACAACACTAATAAAAATGTAATTAAAATGATGTATCTCAGTTTAATTCTACAGTAAAAATCACGGAATTACACTTTACTATATTTATTTGCTCCGAATAACCCATGGCCCAACTGCACACAAGATAGCTGTCACTGGCAAAGATGTCTCAGCATATTGACAGTATGCTGAGATATCAACAAAAGGGCAAAAACAGAGCTGTTTTCAGAAAATGTCTTCTTTTTTTTGGTACTACACTGGTTATGAAAAATTTATTTAGTGTTATCTCATTTGGAGAATGTACTGCAGTGTCATATGGTTGACTTTTAACCATGTATGTCCACTGGCACTGCTGACAAGCACAAAAGACTGTGAAGGCTCAGTGAGAAACTGAAACACCTAGGTCATCTATGTTCATTAAAAAAAACAACAACAACAAAAAAGCATGTAATCAGCTACTTCTTGACATGGCACGTTATCTTTCTGGAAGCAACCGTCAGAAGATAGATACACAGACATGGTCAGCAACCACACCACTATAACACCACCATCCTGAACCATTTCTATAACAAAGGATGCATCCATAGTTTTATGTTCTTTATACCTAATTCTGGCCTGATGTCACAGCAGAAATCAAGACTCATCAGACCAGGCAACATTTTTCCAGCCCTCTACCGTCCAATTTTGGTAAATTTGTGTAAGTTTATTTTCCATAGTTCATTTATGAGGGGAAAATAACTTGTGAGAATGCATCTTAACTTTGGGGCATCAGTCATAGGATCACATTATGCATTAAGGTCATGTCGCTAACGTGTTTGGCAGAACTCCAACACAAATAAAGAATTTCATTCTGTCTCCTATTTTTCTGATACTAAAAGTGAAGTAGCAAGAAAGAAAACCAAACTTTGATTAGTATAGCTTTAATCTGTGACTCCTGGGATTAATTTGCATCTGTCAGCGTTTATTGCTTTTTTATGGAAATGAACTCGCGCTAAACCTTGGTTAATGCTTATCTTGAACCCAAAGAGCTTGGATATTTTGAAATAACTCACACCTCCATTATGAGTCCAACTCCAGTCTTGGGTCTTACTATGAATTTCTACGAGAGAAAAAAGTCAACTCTCCAGGTCAGTCATTGTGATTGCTCACTGCTACACACTGAGTATGAAGGGAACAACTCTGTGAGCTGGAGCCACCTCCTAGCGTGAGGTGACTCAATCACCATGGTGACAGGGGAGGCCAAACCATCAATCCCTTGCTTGGTGCTGAAATGTTTTATTTGCCTGGCAAAGAATGGGATGGAGAGCTTTGACCTCCCACCTGGCTTTTCATTCACCCACGACTGATGATTCAAAATGCACAGAGCTCTGATTATCCAGCGAACAAAGCCAAATCACGTAGGAGACTGAAGTGTTGACCTATGCACGAGGTATATTTGAAGCCACATGTTTCACCGGAGGAGCTGAAGATGCATCAAAATTGATTACAGAGCTGTGACTATGACTTCAAAATAACTGGGCGATAGGTTTGAACTGGTTAGACGCTCTTAAAAGCTATTTAAAAATAAACACTTAGCTTGAAGAGAAGATGCCACTTTCACATCAGTGAAGATAAAGAAATAGCTTAGCCTTGCTTAGCCTTAGCATAAATCCTGGAGACAGTTGGCAAACAACAAAAAACGCAAAACAAATGAAGTGTTGTTTTTACTTTTTTGTGTATTAACTATGAAGATTTGGAGTTACCTGTAGATTCTGTTGGCTTTATATGGAGTAAAGCCAACATTCAGCATGATCCCATCTCCCTATTTCAATGCAAGTTAACAAGTTGCTTGCTATAGCTTCATATTTACCATCCAGACATGGCATTTAGTCATCTCGCTTTACTCTCGGCAAGCAGGCAAAGGGATGCATGTACAACCTACTTTCAAAAATGTCAGTAGCACAAAGTATAGTTTTTAACACTCATCTGTATAATAAAAAATACCACTTATATGTCCAGACTAAAAATACAGAGGGTGGTTACTTTAGGGCCCAGTCACATAGGGCTAGAGACCAATTGGCAACAGCCTGTTGAAATGGAAAATAATGTGTATTCCCAGCTGATCGGAAAGGGGTTGAAGGAAGTTTCTTGTTGTTGCAAGGTTAAATCAATCACCTTGAGGGATACCGTGCGGTACTGAACACCTGCTTGTGATTTACCTTGATTGCCAGTAGATGGGCGTGGTAAGTGGTAGTAGTTTGTACTGAAGATGCAGACTTGTGAGCAAATACTCGCTAACTACTGGCTAAGCAATTTTTAAACTGTGAAAAGTGAGCAAACTGACACATTTTGCCTTCAAAGTAGTTTGTAGTACCTTTTCACATGTTGGTTTCAGCGATGAAGCACTTTTAATCTGGAGGTGAATAGACCATGTTTCTGGTTTGTGTAGCACTTTTTCAAGTTTAGTTTGGCTAGTTAGCTAGTGTCCACACTAATCTGCTAGCAAGTAAAGCATAACAAGGAGGCTTTGGGAGCAGCCCCATCTTAACAACTAGAAACAAATGGAAACTTCCAGTCAGGGAATAGAAGTGACCAGGGGCTACTGACTGACCTTTAGATCTGTGTGACTGAGGCCTTGGCCTAGCAAAACACTGTAACTTACTCAAACCCCATCATAAGTAATACTTTGTAGGATTGTTGTTGTTTTATAACTGTTTTCTGTCTGAATTAAACAGTATTAAATTGTTAAATAGGGAGTTTTTGGCTGCTGTTTTGTTTTGTGAATAGAGATAGCTTAGCTTTCTTGTTGCTAACCAGTTCCTACTGTAGTTTGATATTTGCTCCACAGATATAGCAGTGGTGCATCTAAGCTAGCAGTTAAAATGAGCATATTTCCTAAAATGTCTAATAACTCCTAACAATTGCAAATACTTGTTTTTTTGTTCTATCTATGTAAATAAGTATCTGAAAGGTCAAAGTTAACATTTTTATATATTACTACTGAGGAACATCTCAGTGTTCAGACTGTGCAGATTTGTTTTGCTACTTAAGGATAAACAACATTATAAACAAGTCTTTGTTTTGGAAAAAGAAGAGATGTCTGGCTTTAAATGATTCACTTTTTGTGTGACAGAAACAATTTCCAAGCTGTCATTTTCTCTTTGTGTCCAGCAGCAAGGATAAATCCGAGGATCAGCCAAGCTAATTTGGAGCAGGTGATGTGGGAAAGTTATAATTGTGCTTTTGTTCACACATTCACAGCTGACAATGTACCACCTGCCACTGTGTGAATCGCACGCTGATAATACACTGCCTGTACTTGCCATGTAGTTTTCACCTAGAATTAGTTACACATTACATATATGGTACTACTAATATAACAATTCAGAAATACTTTCCAAATAGACTCATTAGACGTTAGGAACTCGATCTTTGCTAATAGTGGCATATTAAATGTCTTGGGACTAAGCATATTTAAATATCAGACTGTAAATTCAAGCTATCAAGATATTTGAAATCTGAAATTACAGCCTTCACGGTGTAGAAGTGTATCATTTCACTATAATATGAAATGTGGCCTAGCTACTGGAGTTTGTTATCCTTGGCTTGGTGCCGTTTAGAGAGTCAACCTCTGGGAAGGTTTTAGATCACTTTCAGATGAGCATGAGCTTTCCACACAGTGGCAGGCAGTGAGATCAGATGACCACACATCTCCACACAAGTTTAACTCATTTACAGCAGCATATTCAGCTTCTCCATGAGCCCCAGTTTGTGTGCTATTTTTAGACATGTTATTTGGAAGTGACTAAAGTGAACAGCTTCCCTGTCAATCAAGCCTTTAAAAAAACACACAAAAAAACATAAAATGTCTTCCCTGATTGAAACTGATTAGGCCTACAACTTGAATTAAACAGAGCTGCACGTTCCTGAACTTATCACCTGCGCAGCTTCTTGACAAAAGCAGCGGCGCCAAAAGGTATTTTGTTTCTCATCTTAAAAACATACATCCTTCAGCATATTTCCGTTTCACACCTTGGCTCCTTGGGGAAAAAAAGGACACTTCATCAACAATAAACAGGCTGACAGGAGTGTGATGTAGGCCCACTGAGAGCAAATTCGACAGGGCTACACCAAACATTTCCCTCCTGACTTATTAGCATCCTGAAAAGTAGGTCAATCAAAGGAGGAGGGGAGAGGCATGTTAAGAAAAGCACATAGTGCTGGGAATGCTTGCGGGCAACATAATAATGAAATCGCGAAACAAAACAAGAAAAAAAACAGAAAAAACATTTGCATTTCAGAAGCACTTTTATCATGATAACAAAATTCTAAATGATCAGAAATGTTGTATTTGTGGAACAGTTTGATAGACGAGCTGCAGGGGCGTTTTCACCTTTACATTAGTAATTTCTCATTAGTGTAACATCTTCTTTGCTTTTAACTCACTGAGGTTTTTTACATGCTAATTGCCAATTAATTCATGTAGGAGCCTTCCAAAAGACTCATTCCCTACAGAGTCTATACTTTGGTTTTTTTTGGTTTTTCACAGTTGTTGCCAAGCACTCAGTAGGGCATGGTACATCCGCCTTAAAGCCAACCAGGCATTATTGCTTAGATTTGTTTCGTTATTTCATTACATGATGACATTTAAACAGCTATTTTTGCAATCAGGCGAAAAAGTGTAAATTTACAGAGAAAATTCAACATTAAGAAAAGCAAATTGATAATAAATGAGTCGGAGCTGAAAGATGTCATATGTTTACAGTATAAGAAAAGAATAAGGGATCAGGTGTGCTATTTAAAAGGAAAGAGCATCATTAAAGAGAGCTAATGCTGTACATTGTGACATTTTGCTAACGGTGACAGTACTGTCGCTTCCGTTTGATTAGAAGCCCGTTTGAAGTTTGACACCCATAAAAGTTTTCTGCATTAATAACGGTAAACATGATGTCAGCTGCCGCAAACGACAAATGGTACAGATAAAGAGAAAGGAAGCAGGAGAGTGGATAAAAGGCCTAAATACACATAAAAAAAAAGACCCAGTGAATACATTTACTGCAGGAAGTTGGAACTGAGAGTACAGCAGATTGCATGTGTAAGCACTTGCTCACATTTGTCTTTTGTTTACATAGTGTATAACTATTTTATGCAGAGGATCTAAATATTTAATGGTATGTAAAGGCTTCTTTCTGGATATGATGTGTTTGCATATTTATTTGCTTTTAAGGCTCAGCAAACAACTGTGTTGATGGCTCACAGATTCAGTAAAGTTGTGATTATGGGAAAGTATTGGCCTCTGCAAATGCACTAGTTGTACATTTATCACTCATTTCACTGGGTCTATAACTCACTCTGTGGCCCGTAATTTGACAACACAATGCACAACACCATAATGCAAATGCGCATATGCAAAGGCTTTTGATGGATTTGTCTTATAATATGCATACAATATCCTAATTATTCTGGCTGCTGGAAGGGCAGGATTGCCAGAGAAATGCAAAGCTAAGTCATATCGATAGTAAAGCTTTGCCTCGGGTTAACTTTTTTCCTCCTTGTCTTTTGTGGTCAAATTGTTCTCGTGCTGGAGCTTGGAGCTGTCCACGCTCACTTTGATCACTTCTATAATCGCCAAATCACCAAACATGATAGGTTTGTCCTGCATTCAGCTCTGCCCTCATCCCTGGAAATAAAAGAAGCACAAAAAGAGGTAGGGTAGTACATTTAAGAAGGGGGGAAATCACATCTTTGCCTTTTCTCTGACAGATCTTTGAAGTTATTTGTGTCCTCAGGCAAAGCAAAAGTACCAAGTGTGATAGCTTTTTATTCGTTGTAAGATTTAGTTTTTGTTTTGTTTCTTTTCGCAACTTTTTTATGCAGCACAGCATATTTTAGATACACTGATGGCAGCTGAGCCTCAGGGAGTTAGAGCTCATCTGTGTGCCAAGTGCATCCTTTAGGGTCTCTAGGTTATACCAGTAAAGATCAAAATAGCACTGAGCAAAAAGCCAATGAAGGGATGAAGGAACATGGCAAAGCCTCTTGACTGTCCTGCTCACAGGGTTCATTTTTTTGTTTATTCTTTGTAGACTTATTTTCTCTCTAAAGTCTATCAACTTTAGATACAGGTTTCTTGACTATTTGTTGTAGAAAACCTCCAAACCTTTTGTTAGGCTTGACTAATATCATTGAACTTTGCACTGGAAGCTTTAAGCTGTTTGTTCTCTCTGCATTGCATGAGTTTTTCTTTTAGAAATATCCACACCGGTGCTTAATATCAGACAATCATGACGACGAAGCAAGATAATGTAGTAATCAGATAACAAATCAGTTAGTCAGGTTGCCAAGATAGAGTGGGAATTACTTGGTGTCCATGTAAAACTTTGACATTCAGCTGGTAATCTATAAATAGATAAAACATTTGTTTTCACTCTGGTTTTTGTTTACCTCTGCAACATATTTGGCTAAATTCCGCCATCAATGTGCTGACTTTCTTAACATGGCAGTGCTTAGCTGGTAATGTTAAAACGTTCACCATCAGACCAATAATATACTAACAATTCCAAGGGGTTTCATATTTTACATTGGGTTTCACACTTTAGGTACCATGGACAGCGATAGAACTTGATCTAATGGTGGTGAAAATCTTTCATTAAAAACCAAAAATTGTTTGGCAATTACAAGAAAGGCCACAAGAACACCAAGTTCAGGAATGTTCAAGAATGTCAAACTCATTTTTACATTGTGGGCCACATATTGATCTCCAATGAAACAACCTTTTCTGATAGTTTTACTACACATTTAGCTGAGATGTCTTAATACTGTTAGTATTTTTTAGTTTTTCTGCATGCTAAGGAAGTGCTCCTTGGGCATAAAGTCACAGCAAATCCAGCATGTCCAAATTAACACTGTCGGATTTGATTTCAACACTATTAAAGTGTCTATATGGGTCCACACCAGAGAGTGTTAATTTAACTCTTTTTGGAGAGTTGGTACGTTAACTCTGATTTAGTGTTAAACACCAAATCTGTCTGGAGTTGATAATTTAACACTTGGTGTTAAGAGTTTATATATTAACTCTCAAAGAGTATTTTAGTTTAACTACGTAAGAGTTATCTTCTAATTCATTCTAAAAAGCGGGAATTTTACTGTTCTGAACTTCTAGAAATTTCTTTTGGAAATAAACATTTACTAAAAAGATGCAATGGTTTTTGAAAAACATTTATTCTGAACTGTGCACCACAATTTCAAAACATTTTCTGAAAGATGTAACAGTATACATGTTCTCACTTTCATTAGAATTTTGTTTATCAAAAGGTCTGACATGGTAAATGCAAATAACAGCATTCTCATCACTTATTTCTTCAATACAATATGCATGTCCTTCATTCATCCCTTTGTGGAACTTCAACGCACTTCTGCTCTCCCCCATATTCCATCTTCACAAGCATATCCTGTGCGGAGATTGAATAAAAATTAGTTGACACTAATTAATGGCACAAATAATCCAGTAAACAATTGCAGCACAGTAAAAAAAAAAAAAGGAATCCTCTTTGAGCCATTACTTGTGTAAAGTATTTTCCCAAAAGACAAGACACAGGCAACAGGTAATACTGAACTAAATGTAAAACCTCAACCTTTTTCAATTTTTACCTAAACCGTGTGCACAAAACTCTGGAGGGATCTATGCTAACGTAGAACCCAGTCAGGACGCCTGCTACTGCTGTTTGCTCGTTTTTTTTTTATGGGCGATCGTTTTCAGGCTTCAAGTAGCACCATTATACCAACATTTCACATTCTAGACATTGTTTTAGGTGTATTTGACCAAAAGTTTGACTGAAAATTCACATGCAAGCTTTTTTTCAAGGCTGTGGTATTTGCCCGCAAACAATACCTTTCAGCTAGCTAAAACAGAATATTATGCTATCAGCGAGCAACATGGCTAATGCCTTTCACACAGCTTTGTCTCAACTCCAAAGAGCCACAGAAGTAAAAGCTCATAATAATTGAAACAATCTTTGAAAAAATGACTTACCAAGCATGGCAAACAACTCAAATATGTAGAGCAAAATGTTCTGAAACGGCTTCACTTCAGCTTCGATTGGAGCCGTGCTGGGGGCGGAGTCTGTGAATTTACTCTATTGGTGTCATAGCCCCTGTAGGAGTTCAGAGTTAAGAGGTCAAGAGTTAATGTTTCCATTGTAACACCTCCAGATTTGACAGAGAAACACTCATTTTTAACACTCGATTTTAACTACTATCATTTTACACCTCAGAGTTACATTAAAAGAATGTGACTCTGCTTAGAGTAAAATTAACTCTACTTTTGCAAGAAGACTATTAACACCAAAACATTTAACACTTTTGAATTTGCTGTGCTGTAAGGAATAAATTTACATTTATTTATTGATTTATTTTTAATTGATATTGAGTTAATCTAGCATTAACTATGAACAGTTAATTGACTTATTTTGTCCAGGAATGATATGCACACAGTAATCTGTTGTCCTGATGGATTGATAAAATAAAAAACTGTACATATCTGTGAATGTGAACGAAGAAACATTGACATTTGTATGTTTGTGAATGATCATGATTGAACTAGCAGGGATTTTAGATCAAATGTCTCATAATTAGCTTGTAAACACAGTTTTGGTTAAATATCATCTCAGCAGGGGGACTCACAACAAATACAGTTTTAATCAGCTGATCAGTTATAATCGAACCCATCCTGTGCTATCAACTTAAGAACGCGCTTCATACTCTACAAACCTTCCAATCTAGGTTGTTTACAGCAGTTTGATCAACTATTTCCCGAGTCTGAAAAAAAAAACCCTTCAGAGCTTTAAAGCGTATTGAGATTTTGGCTTTTATGTGTCTCAGTGGGTTATTTATAATCAAAGTTCAAAGGCATTTATTGAACATACTAGTATAAATTCCACCTTCATCAAGGTTGAGTGCAGTTCTGATCAGCACTGAGATTGTGTATAGAGAAGATTTTTAAATGAATGTTAAATATGCCACTTTATAATGCCTGAAACGAACCTGTAACCTATGACATAACCGCAAACCCCTGTGAACCCTACACCGTAACCTACCGCATAACCTGACCTGCACCTCCTGAGATATTTAACTACATATCGGGTTGATGCAGCCCACATATGTTGTGATTGTTCAGTTCAGCACTGTAATGCACTTCTGGGTATTTTTTCACCACAGTTTTTGAATTTATCAGTGAGAGAATAATGATCATCGCCTCAGTATAAGGACTTATAATCACAGCATTAATATAAGGATTAGCAAATGGTAGCAAATTCCTAGAGTGAGATTGCTGAAACTATAATGTACAAAGCAGTATAAATACTAGAGGGACAAATATATGTATCCCCTAAACAAACTGACCACAACAAAGAGCAGGACCCAGGAGTTTATTTTTTTCTTTTGGCTGGCACAGTCAATCATGTGACCAGCACAAGCATAAATGCTGGCTATGATTTCGGCCACTTACGTAGGTTACTTCATAGGTATGCACAGAGATTCTCCACAGAAGAGGAAGTCTTTGCACAGACCCCTAAACAGCTCAGTGATGTTGCACTTTAAAGTGCCTTTAGTAGAAGTTTAAAGTGTTTTGGAGGTGTTTTTTGTGTCACTGAGAATCTTTTTTGGGTGTCGGCTGTGCAAGCATTTGCTTGGCTCGGCTCTCTGGATGACCCAGCCCTTCTTTAAACAGCCAAGCATGGATTACTGAAAAGGCCTGTATGTGTAAAGTGACAGTTAGAGAGCAATCATATTCTTTTGTGGTCACAGACAGCTGAAGATATCACAGTGAAGTATTCATTCTTCTTAGACATCTTTGAAGTGCGCTTGAGGGGTGCAAGTATAGTTGGTACATTTTGATGTGAGGTCACAGGTACGCTCCCACACTGAAGACAAAATTCAGACCCAAGCCGACTGTAATAAACTCAGAGATACAGGAACTCTAACACTACAGCTTAATTAAAAGAGCAGATAAAATGAGAGGCATCCTGAATATGCTTTTTTTTTCATTTTTAATATTAATCAATATTTAACACTGAAGATCTGCCAAAGTGTGTCTTTAATTTCAATGTTGCATAGCAACCCTGAACTACAAAGGGGCACAAATGGCCAAATCATCTTCAGAGACATGTAAGACACTGCAAAACACAAACAACTATATAAGGTGACCATATCTCAGAGACAAGAAGCACACAAATTTCAATATTAAAATTGTATATTTACAATAAAAAACACAATTTTGCAAATGAAAACGTCTCAAATAACAGATTCAAGAGATTTTGTTTTCCTGTCAAAGCACAACATGTTTCACTTTGTACTTTGATCTATCAAACCAATGTGCATGTGGTGGAAAACTTCAGCCTGCTTTGCAACCAGATCTCATAAAAAAGAAATCATGACGCTATTAGAATGGCTCTGGAGGAAAAGTGTCATTGTGTTCTAAAAACTAGATGTGATGCACCATGTTCAGTTAAGAATAAGATTGACGGCATGCGTCATGATATTCATGATATACAGCGTTTGTCACAAACTTGTATGATTGACAAAGCACGCATGTGCTGTGGTAAGTCAGATTGAGAGGGCAACTGGAATTTACCAGTTGTTTTGTGCCTGCTGAAATGCTGAGTCTCCTTTCCCACAAAACCGACTCCCACAGTTTATAATCCACTTGATTAGAGAGTGATTGTTGCCTGAACTACAAAAAAATCAAAAACAATCTCAGTTACCACCCTGTTGTATAACTGTAAGTGCTATTGATTTAGCTATTTCAGTGATGTGTTTATTACTAAAATTAGACTCAAAAAGCCTCAGTCAACTGCTTTTCTTCTTCCTTCAACTTCATCCTCTTGTAATCATGTACTCCTTCACATTAGAAGAAATATAGCATTTTAACAATTTCTTTACCTCACTCCAGTCCACTGCCATTCAGGCTTCTTCCCACAGCTGGCTGAGGCCAAGTTCCACAAAGATGAAACTTTGAATCAATGAAAAAAAGAAATCATGTTCAGTATACCTTCCCCCAGCTTATCACGTCATTAATTAATGGGGAACTTAACAAAGAAACACTGTAATGAAGTTACAGAAAATAATTAATGCTCGCTTAAGCCTTCATTCATTTTTAGCAATTAGGATTCTTTGATTAAAAAGTGGTGTGGCTTGTCATTCACTGTGCAAAGAAGTTGGGCAATTAATTTTTTTTAATGTCAAAAATATAGACGTTCTAGTGCGCGTGTCAAACAGCATTAATATTATGAACGTTATTACTGTTGTTGTTGTTGCCGTTTCCTTTTCAAAGAATGCTTCTAATACAGCCACAGAAAAGCTCGCCGTAAGCGTAAGGAAGGACATCAAAGAGGATGTAGCAATCATGCAGATAGGCTAGAAACATGTTTCAAGCTCAGTGCGCTTCTTCAGGCACCAGGGGCGATGAAAAGGGACGCTATGAATATGTAACGAAGAAGAAGAAAATGGGCGAATGTGACGTAAACTGACCAGGAACAGATCACATGAAAATATAATTTATGTACATTCATATGATTGTGTGATATTACTTATCGTCTAACACAGTGTTTTTGAGGCTCTAGAGGAAAATGGCTAACAGCAGAAAAAGGTGAAAGACATATACAATACCAAGAAAAGAAGATGCGTCTGCTATTTTGGTGCTTAACATCAAAAATCCGTTCAGCTCATTCCCTACAGCAGATCACGGTTGTAGGGGTTTGTTTATGAGCAGAATTTCAATTCTGCAAACACAAGTAGGTATTCTAGGAAGTGATTCACAAGGGTATTATTAATACTACTCTAATATTCAACAGTGCATGTTTTCAGGGCAAACATTGAATTTTACCAATAAATTGTAGGTAAGGACACTGAATAGCATGACAACACTCTTTTCCGCCTTAAGGAGGGAAGTAAAAGGCTGGTATAACATGGTGTTACAATGCTTACAAATCACTTGTAAGCTGTAAGTTTTTACCCATAAAAGCCACTGCTGAGCAATCCCTGATGTTTATGAAGCCAGTGTCATTTACAGTTCATAGTTTTATAAAATGTAAATACAGTACATTAACTAGTTTTTGTCAAACAGCACTTTGTTGTGTCCGATTTAGGGCTTGAGTTTATGAAAATAAGAAAGTAAAAAATGTAGGAGGAACAGCATTTATTTGATTCAAAGTTTATGTATGTATGTGTCCTTCCACCAAAATGTCATTACTGCTCGATGTGTGAAAGAAACGCAAGCAAATGCGCTGCACACTGCACTGCATACTTTCTGGTGTACTCGTGAACAAAAGGCTTATTCAAACAGCAAAGATTCAAAAGCCTGTTCACTTTGACCGCAAACAATTTGATGCTGCTCATGCAAACACCCACACAGTCAAATTCAAATTAACAGGTGCCAATAGCCCCTCAGGCTATCTGCGGGCGTTTCAGAGTCCACCTGTGCAGAGCAGCTAGGTTGTGAACTCTACGTGACACCAACGTGTGAATGCGCCGTGGCATTCATCCCTGAATAATTTGTGGGCTGCCAGCTCAACTGGGCTAAATAGTCTCCTAGCCCTTCAGAGAGGCACTTTGCTCTGCAATCTCAACTGGTCCACATTTCATGCATCTGGGGCTGCTATGATGAAAGAAAAAAGACAGTGCATGTGTTTAATAAATTATACGCCGCTCTTCGGGTGTTTTCCAAACCATTTGGTTTGACTGATTTATACACATATGCTGGGCTTATTCAAATATTGGTCATTGTAAACATTGCACGTATCATCAGCAGCAGGAACATCATCTGTTTATGCTCCCACTGAAAGAAAAACTTCTCTGAGTGGAATAAATGATATGCCGTTTGTAAATATTAGTCTTTGGATCCTGTATTTTGTGATTCAGACTAATAGTACATGCCTTAGGAAAAAAGACTAATATCTTGACATATACACCTCGGCTCTAAAAATTGGACTTGCTAAGGAATGTCTTTGTTTTTGAAAGAAAAAACTTTTTTTTTAATGAAAATAATCAGAAATTTCAATACCAATTCATATTTAATTGAACTGGTCAATCAGAAATTACTTGATATTTTTAATGGAATGTCAGCATAGTAATATAAAGGCCAAAATTAAGGACTCGTTCCTGTGTTCCAGTGGCACATTACATCAAACATTACATTTTGATTGTAGTCTCAAAGTCCCCCCGAAATCTATCTATAGAGTGTCCATTCAGCAAAGATACAAGCTGCATATTGTAGAACATCTTTGGATCTTTGACAACTGCTGGTCTGGAATAGCAGCAAAACAGAAAGCATTATCAAACAATTATTTTGCCTAATGAGATATTACTACACAAGGAAGTCTTAGTTAGAGCTTTGTGTTGCTCTGCAGAGAAAGCGATGCACACTGCTTTATAATACCTCTAGTACTTGGGTAACTTCTTGCATGGAATACCATTCATTTCTTATAGCAGCACAAGATGAACCATTACCAAAAGATTAAGGTGCCTAATGAGATATTACTCCATAGTAAAGTATAATCAGAGCTGAGTTCATTTCCACCACGTAAGCCTATACATCACAAAGATGTAAAGTGTTGTTGCTTTTATATTTTGTGAATTGTAGCACATCCATTGCCGGTGTTTTCTCCACTGATATTACTGATCCATGCTTGACTAAGTAGGAACAATGGGATTATCAATTAAAAAGGGTCTCACCCACCTGTCTGGATGCCTGATCAGCCTGGGCCATCTGCAGGCTTAAGCAGTCTCACAGATAGATCTTCTGGTGAGCCAAAGCTTAGAGAAAAATGTTGGGTTTACAGCCCATTTAACCCAATATTAACATAAATCATTGTGGGATAAACACCTCTACTAGGCAGAATTGCAATAGAGCTCACCAGTCTGTGGTTTCCCACTTTGCTACTTCCATATGTTTTTTCATTTTTCTGTATTATTGATGCATTTCTGTAATTCAGAAGAAACTTTTAGTCTTTTTTTTAGTTAATGAGCAACAATGGAGCTCAAAGGTTTACACAACTTTTGTCTAGAACTTAACATCCAATAGAATCCACTGTTTCATTTCTTTGAGGCTTAAACAAGTCGTTTATATCGCTCGGTCGCTTTCCATTTTAGATAGCATATATAACACACATACACTTGAGCAAATGAGCACCAGTTTAATTGCTTTGAACATTACAATCAGCATTCACTATGAATGCATTTCAAAAAAATGAATTTAGGAAAACAGGGATCTCTTGCTAACATCATAGAGGCACCCAGCAAATGAAATTTGATGCTGTATGACCTCAAGGAATGTTAGAGATAGATGGTTTAAATACCAGGCATATATTGTGCATTTACTCCCCATAGTGTTCGAGATATTACGCATACCAAATGCCCATCATGCTCAGCAGATACTGTGACATTCACTTCAGTTCATTTAAATTCTATTTTATTTCTATAGTGCCAAATCACAACAACAGTCACCTCAAGATGTTTTGTTTTGTAAGGTAAAGACGAAACAGTAAAAGAGAGACAATCAGACAACCCCCTATAAGCAAGCATTTAGTGACAGTGGGAAGGAAAGACTCCCTTTTAACCCTTTAACGCACAGGTGTCGAACTCCAGGCCTCGAGGGTCGGTGTCCTGCAGGTTTTAGATGTGTCCTTGATCCAACACGACTGTCTTGAAGTTCTCCAGGCCTGGTAATGAACTAATCATGTGATTCAGGTGTGTTGACCCAGTGTGAGATCTAAAACCTGCAGGACACTGGCCCTTGAGGCCGAGGCCTGGAGTTCAACACCCCTGCTTTAATGCGACCTGGATTAAGGACAAAAGACACACTGTGGAAGAGAGCCAGAGATTAAGAAAAAATAATGAATAAATGCAGAGCGGTGTTTAAAATTACATAATGGGAAGCCCCCAGCAACCTAGACCTATTGTAGCATAACTAAGGTGGGGTTCAGGGTCACCTGGTCCAGCCCTAACTATAAGCTTTAACACACTTGTGTTTTATAGAAAAAAAAATAAAAATAGCCTGTAAAATGTGTTTCTTAGGTGAGTGCATTTTTCCAATTATGAGTGTCACAGTGCCTATAAGTCAGAAACACCATAATCGCATCTTATCCGTCTTGTTTTTCGAGATGTAAACTTTTACATCACTCAGACTTTTACATAACTTCACTCAGATAACGGAAATGATTTTTCTGTTATCTGAGTGAAGTGTTGAATTATTCATGTAAATATTGTAAATGACAATAGATTCCATAAAAGCTTGCAGGCTTGTATTGTCTTCCCAAGAAGCAAGAATAACCAAGGACAAGTCGTGCTTTTGCAGCCACTGGGCAGTCTGTGTCACGAGTGTGACAGCTACAGTGACACAGGAATGGTTTGTCCTTTCTTCCTAAGTGACAAACATGATTTGGGTTTGAATTGCAAACATGTGTGTCCTGAGGTTTGTTCTATGACATCACTATGACATCTATAAAGAGAAACTTCACAATTATAATTTACAACTGAGGAGTGCAAGAAGGTCCTACTTCTCTGACATCATCACTAAAAACAGCCATAATGCTCGGGTCTTATTTTCTACAGTTGACAGGCTAACAAACCCTCCTGTGCCAGTAGCAGCTGAACTTCATTCAACCATGGCCTGCAATGACTTTGCCAAATTCTTTACAGACAAAATCCAAAAGATTAGACAAGCAGTTGGTACATCAACAGCAGATCCAGGATATGTACTGTGTCCACCGAAAAACTGTTTAAACACCAT
>NW_024582531.1:742787-752567 GCF_018398535.1 Haplochromis burtoni | reverse complement strand
CGCGATCTGAACCCTTATCGTAAGGGGAGCTACCAGTCCTTCTGTGGACGAGCTACTTTCTATTTTAAATTCCCTGAATTTAAAATACTCTCTAGACCCAGTCTAGACCCAGCTGGGGAGCTACCCAGAGCTCTAACCCACTTAACAAACAAACAAACAAACAAACAAACAAAACAGTATGTAAAATCAAAACAGATAAAATCAGAACAGTAGATAAAATCAGTAGTTAATGTAAGTTTTGAAATTTAAGATTAACAAACAAACAAAACAGTATATAAAATCAAAACAGATAAAATCAGAAATAGATAAGATCAGTAGTTAATGTAAGTTTTGAAATTTAAGCTTAAAAGTGTGGATTTGGTGCTTTATTCAAATGCAGCTGAGAACAGGTGAGTCTTCAACCTGGATTTAAATAAACTGAGTGTTTCAGCTGATCTGAGGCTTTCTGGGAGTTTGTTCCAGATATAAGGAGCATAAAAGCTGAATGCAGCTTCTCCGTGTCTGGTTCTGACTCTGGGAACTGATAAAAGACCGGATCCAGATGACCTGAGGGATCTGGAAGGTTCATACTGGGTCAGGAGGTCACTGATGTATTTTGGTCCTAAACCATTCAGAGCTTTATAGACCAGCATCAGAACTTTAAAGTCTATCCTCTGACGGACAGGCAGCCAGTGTAAAGACCTCAGAGCTGGACTGATGTGGTCCACTTTTTTGGTCTTAGTGAGGACTCGAGCAGCAGAGTTCTGAATGAGCTGTAGTTGTCTGACTGATTTTTTAGGTAGACCTGTAAAGATGCTGTTACAGTAATCAAGCCTACTAAAGATGAATGCATGGACTAGTTTTTCCAGGTCCTGTTGAGACATCAGATCTTTTATCCTTGAAATATTCTTGAGGTGATAGTAAGCTGACTTTGTTATTGTCTTAATGTGTTTTTCTAAGTTTAGGTCTGCATCCATCACTACACCCAAATTTCTCGCCTGGTTTGTGGTTTTTAGATGTATAGATTGAAGTTCTCTGGTGACCTGTAATCGTTTTTCTTTGGCGCCAAAGACTATTACCTCAGTTTTGTTTTTGTTTAGCTGGAGAAAATTGTGGCACAACCAGTCATTAATTTCCTCAATGCATTTACCAAGAGCCTGTACAGGGCCTCGGTCTCCTGGTGACATTGTGATATATATTTGTGTGTCATCTGCATAGCTGTGATAGTTTATTTTGTTGTTCTTTATAATCTGTGCCAGTGGGAGCATGTAGATGTTAAACAGAAGGGGTCCCAAGATGGAACCTTGGGGAACTCCACATGTGATACTTGTCTGCTCAGATGTGAAGTTACCTATTGATACAAAGTATTTCCTGTTTTCTAAGTATGTTTTGAACCAGTTTAGTACAGTTCCTGAAAGACCTGTCCAGTTCTCCAGTCGTTTGAGTAATATGTTGTGGTCAACTGTATCAAATGCTGCACTGAGATCCAGTAACGAACAGGTGTGAAATGTGTGTGTTTAGTTAGTTTGTTTGTTTGCTTGTTTTAATCAATTTTAAATCATACTTTTTATTTGTTTTTGTTTCTAATGTCTCTGTAAAGCACTTTGAATCACCTTGTTGTTGAATTGTGCTATACAAATAAATTTGCCTTGCCTTGCCTTGCCTTGCCTTGCCTAGGCTGTTTCAGCAAGTGCCACAGAGATATACTGTTTGCATGTGGTTGGAATAAAATGGATTTGTGCATCACAGGTGTATGACATGTTTACATTTATTGAAACCATTCAACCATCCATAAATCTTCTTTGTCATTCATCCAAGTTTGCACGGAGGCTTGATCCTCTCCCAGCTGACACAAAAACATGGTGTACACCTTCTTCAATCCCGTTTTGAACATAAAGATTTAATAATATAAATTTGCGTTCTTCTTCCTGTTTTTGCGGAAGCTTTTTCCAGGAGTTCCTTCCACATTACTGGCTCAGATCTGGAGGGGGCTTGTCTATTTAGAAAAAAATCAATAAAAATACCAGATTCTGTTATAGATCACACATTGCTGACTTATTCCAACAGTCCTATATTAACAGAAAGATGGATAGTGAAATACCTAGCGAGGCTAGCCTTAGGCAAAGCTACTTGTAGCTTCTCCTACCAAATTCATGCAAGCTACCTATCACAATGCTGTTGTGATAGGTAAGCCAACAAAATGTGTACCTTGCCTTGCACCTAATGATCCATGACATTTAAAAACGCACTACAAACAAAAGTATTGGGTCACGCCTTGAATTCTGTGTCATGCAGTCTCCTTTTACACAATTCTAAAGAGGTCACTGAATGTGGTACTGCAATAGCATGGCACCATTGCAACAAGTTTGTGAAATTACTTGCCTACTACAGATTCTATGGAAGCATTTAGGAACCACACCAAAAAAGCCACAGAGTGGCACATCACATAAAGTTACACCGAGAGTTGAAATCCTGAAGTGCATAGTGCTTAAGAGTCACCCTCTCAGTAATTCCTAAGCTTTTTAAACCTCCTCTGTCATTAACATCAGCACAAAAACTGTGTACCAGCAAATTAATGGCATGACTTTCCAAGGACAAGCAGCTCTTGTAGGTTTCCATGTAGGCATGTAGATATAGCTAATGCGTATACATATGCATATACATATAGATTGAGAATGTAGTTCTTATTGGCTATGTACAAATGGCATACATACTAAATAAACATATCCTAAAAATAACGCAAAGATCCTTTGTCATAATATTTTAAATTCAAACGAAATGGGTTTATTACTATAAACCAAAATAATTTCATCCTCCAGTTCAAAACAGAAAGTTTAGAGAAGGCTTCTCTTTCTTCGGTGGGAGTCAGCGTTATCAACAATAGGCAAGATGCCTGCAGGGTGAATTATAGTCTGTGAAACACCTTCATTGAAGCACACATGCTGTTAAAGTCTCTGAGCTGTTCAATCTAGAGAATTAATCACTGTTGTTGTACAACATAATACAGCTCATTCTGATGATCCCCAGCATATTTCCTCACATCATCTTCTGGACCCACCAGCTGGCCATCTATAGCTCGGTGGATCTGCCTGCCTTGCTCTAAAACACAAAAGGGGTCAATGCATTCAACTCCACAGTTTTCTTATTGCTCTACCCTAAAAAAAAACTTCAAATCCTGAAGCTAATTTATTCATATTCTCAATTTCTTCCTGGCCTCCCTTTGAAAACGGAGAAGGGGGCGACGACAGAACTGCCGTATTCTCCTCTTTGAAAATCTTCCATTAAAAATGAATGGTCCTCTGATTTGGTGAAAAGGAGGCTGGGATTGGGATCGTCTCCCAGACACAGATGGGCAGAGTGAATCCATAATGGGTCCAAGTTAAATATCTGCTACTCCCCCTTTTTTCTATTTTAGGCATTTCTTAGAAAGAGCATATATGCTCAGCAAAGCCTCAGTGGTTAATGGTTTAAAAACGTGGTTGCTTAGCTTTAATTGTGGTTGGCATGTAATAGATGAGACTGCAACAGCTTATTCTTCTGTGTCCCTTCAATATTTAAAAAAATGTCCTGTGACTGAGTTAACGTCAGTCAGATTAAAATCTTTTAACAACGCTTCATTTCAGCACTGTGTGACAAGCCAGCAGATCAGAGAGTTAGAATTGTCACAAGATTGTGCTTTGATTAATTCTGCTTTGTTCAAAGAGTCACATAAAAAAAAGTTTATACTCGTTCCAAATGCAGTTTTATCTTATATGGTGTGGGGGGGGATGCTGGATGTGGTCAATAAAAACCAACCCTAGTAAGTTTTATTTGTGCAGTGTTTCAACTTGGCTGTAGAACTTTGGTAGTGTGTAACCTGGAGAAGATAGAATAGAATAGAATGGAATAGAATAGAATTATTTTTTAATTGTGCCACAAGGGGTATTTGGATTTTAACAGCAGCAAGAAAAACACATATACAAACAAACAGGACACAGAGCAGAAACGCACAAAAAATATTTTTACATATTTACATCAAGGACAATAGTTACCAAAAACAGAGGACTGTAAAGTTATTAAAATTAAATAAAATTAAATACAGATAAGAGGCAAACCCAGGTTGTAGTGTGTTGACATAGTGCATTGTTAAAAGTTCCTCCACAGTATAAGGTAACAAGTAACCTGCTTCAAGTAGGTTTTTATTCACCAGTTTCCTTTCCTCCATTCGAAAGAGGCAGAACAAGTAAAAGTAAAACATCTGCTGCAAGTCACAAATTCTTAAAAGCATTTGACACCCTTAAAATTAATTATATAAAAAACATGATGACTGTGCTTTATATTGTTTCCTTGAGTCCCTTTTTAAGAGAACTCATTGTGATTGCAAGGCAGACATCACCAATAATGGTGTTCCACAGGGATCTCTCCTTGTTCCATTACTTTTTATACGAGTGATGAATAACATAAAAATTGATGACATCCTTGGTCATTAATTTTAATGCAGATAATTTTATGTGCTGCTTGTTCAAGCTCAGGCTCCTTAATATAAGGAATTAATGATTTCCAGATACCTCTTTCTAACCATATACCTATTGTTCCATATTAACAAAATTGTATTTTCTACAGCTTTAGGTAGGAAAAAAAAACAACAATAACTATTGTTGGTTTGTAAACTGGGCTCTCATTTATGTATTTATCTCTGTGTTCCTCCAACTGATTTTCACCAATTAAGATCCAGGTTAATCTTAAATCAGAATCTGATGATGCAGCAAACCACTGTCAGTCACATGTAGTCACACCACAGACCACAGGGTTTGTTTGTTTTTTTTTCAAAACTATATCTCTATCGATTATTTAGGAGATAAATATGTATTGATGGCACTTTTCTGTCACAGGTAGTCTGATTATAACTATGACAGTCTTGTAGCCACAGGCACTCAAATCTAGGGTGTCTCTGCAAAAGAAAAAAAAACACTGTAAGAGTTCCTCAGTATGATTATGAATGTATAGGATGTTCTTCCTACCATGTGCACTCACCGAGCATAGAGACATAATGACAATGACATCAGGCTAAAGTGTATTTATAGGTGTGAATAAGTAATAAATTCTGAAGATTTAATGATGTGGGCATTGTAATGGATGGAGGATTCCTGGTCAGTAAAGGTCCAAACCCCTGCCTGCGTCAGGACTAGAGCAGAATGCCAAACAAGAATGGTAGACTGAGGATGCTGGTGTTTTGATCAGTGTGTTTGAGTGTATGTGTGTGTGCGTGTGGCGCTTGGGAGTGGTCCTAAGATCACAAGCTGAAGGATGCAAGCAAAACACATCTTTAATTCCAACACTGTTTATCTTTCCTCCTTTTAGAAGTGCAAAAATCTGAAAAATGTAAAGCGATTCAGCAATAATTTTGCTGAGATTCAGTTGATACACGGTGGAAAAGGCTTTCGGTAAATCCTGAAAACAATTTTCAACACTCTCAGAGAAGAGTATTTACATCAAAGCGGTATCAATAAATCCTCACTGAGACTAATTTCCTACAGGTTAAGCTTGTGTTTGTCCCTGGCAAGCTTTGTAAAGAAGGCACAAGGGTAAATCATACAGAGAAGTAAACCATGTCCAAGTGTTTTAGATATTAAGCCATTTTTATAATCTATTTACTTCATGCTGGGGAAACATACATACAATGCAGCAGCAGAATAAACATAACAATCCTTGTTCTTTTTCTATACAGCCAGCAATAAGTAGGGAATCCAAGGGAGGAAGCCTCTGTGCCTGTAACTGGATTTACTCTGCATTTGCATGAGCCTTTTCCACACTACATTAGGCAGAAAGTGGAGATAGGCCTAATAATGTGAGCCCCTTCTTTTACTACAGTGATGAGCTAATTTCAGCCATTACCCTTGAGAAATCTTTTTTTATTACCTTTAGGGAGAGTTTGCTGAGCAGGCATGCTCTTATTCACATTCAGCGTTCTGTTGAAGGATTCAAACACTTTGACTGCTGGCAACTAACCAGTGAAATCACAATGTGGTGACTAACAGAGGGCTGAACTCTTTCCTAGTATTTAAAAATAATATCTTACATCACTAATATTTGAGCTACAGCTACATTTATAATACAGTAAATTATAATTACAATGCAGTAAAATTGTTTTTCATATAAAATTTGAATGATATTTGTTACATCTGTTGTTTTGAGTCTTTTGAGACCTTATAAGCATCATTTTGGATTATTTGGTTTATTTTGGTTTTATTTCATTCTCCAATTTAAATGATAAATTATAACAAATAGTTTCTATATTCTGAATATTAGAGTAGACCATGTTATTGCCATAGCTGGACTTTACTTTTTTCTTGTTTTGGATGGTCCCTTTCCGTGTCCATCTGCCTGCCTCCATCTCACCCTATATTCCTTGCATCCTCCTCTCTCCCAACAACCCCCTGCATGTCCTCTTCCACTACATCCATGAATCTTCTCTGTGGTCTTCCTCTTTTCCTCCTGCCTGGCAGCTCTGTGTTCCACAGGAGGCTATATCTACTATTCCCTCCACTGCACAAATCCATTATCTCTAACTTCGTTTTTAAACCACTCAACCTGAGCTGTCCTTCTAATGTACACATTTCTCTCCAGAGTGTACCTCCACTTCCCGAGGCTCTTTTCCACTGTTCCACAGGTTTGTTTTGTTTTTGCAGTTTCTCCAGTTATTGCATAGTCTGACCTTGCAGTAAATTTTATGGGATCTCCACTTGTGGTAAAATTGTGGTATTTTGTTAGCACATATCTAAAGCAGTGAACTACCAAAACTTATGCTCACACTTAATCAGATGTATTTGATTACCTGCCTGCTACTTACCCTCTTCCTATGAATGCAGTAAGGGCGCACTTTCTTCTTAAATGTATCTAAACCTCCAAACTTCCCACAGAAATTACAGGAACATGAAAGGATTAACGGAGAGATGGATCTTTATGATTCAAATTCAATCTTTGATCATGAATGGTTTCAAAAACTGACTATGGCTATTGTATACTCATGTCCCACAGAAAAGTGCTGCACAGAAAACAGCCTAAAACTGCATGTTCTGAGTGATATTAGGTTCAGATCACAGGTTCGGTGATACCTTAGTGACAGCATTATTTGTCAGCTCATTGCATGCGTAGCTGAGATATAATATATTGAGTGTGAACTCAGTATATAATGAGATCCTGAGACATACTTATCTTTATTCACTGTGTGCAACGTTAAGCTAATGTTTAATAATAACGTCATTAAATACCATCTGTTACAGCTAATGGAAATCAATAGTTTTGGAGTTTTTATAGTTGAAATCCTTCATCTATCACTAACCACCTTGTGAAAGTCTTCACTTGATACAGCTCTATTTTGACAGCATTAGTTTTAGGAAGTAGAGGTGGGGGTGATGTAATCATTACCAGAGCATGTCGGCAATTTTAGTCCCGTCTGAATCTGCCATGACAGTAATTTTTATGGACTGCTAATGCTCTCACCAGTAGAAATTCTGCCCACTTAACCTGCTATACGATACCCAGTGAAGAATTACCTTAGGAAATACAGCCCAGTTCAACGTGACATCTCTGAGATTGTTGCCAAATATTGGGTCATTTCCTTTGGGAAGGCACTTCTTGTGTATGGTAGTGGACCATCTGCTCAAATTGCATGTGGCAGCAGGGTTTTTCCTAAAAAAAGCATTGACCCAGGGTCTCAAATCTACTCAGTCTGGGACTTTTTCTGCTTGTCGTTCTCTTCAAATTGCACATCTGATGATTTAGTGGCCATTGTCCTGCAAACAGACTTTAAACCTTTAGCATGTTTAAACAGCTAACACAATTGCATATCAGAGCCCAAATGTGCTCTATGAGTCTCTGTGATAAAGCACATAAAAGTGGAACTTAATATTCCTTAGGCCTATTAGTTTTTTTCACTTTTCACTTTTTTTTATTATTATTATTATTCTCTGAAGAAAAAGACTAACTTGAGAAATTTTAATGACTCTAGACAGCAATTTCATCAAGATGAAGTCAAAGCAGGCAGGGGACTTCTAACAGGTTTGAAGCTGTTTAATCTCACAATGCGTGCCACAGAAAGTACTGCAGTAAACAGATATCCTTGTTAGTGAAAATTCCATTACTTTCCATTTTCTCACCTTAATTTTATGTGTCACTAAAAGGCCCAGAAGAGGCCTCACAAATAGTGAGGACAGCTTAATGCCGGTCAAATTGAGAGACAAAGATGTAATTATTCCACCTAAACTGCAAACTGCCGTTGAATTAAAGTCATAATAGGCAATAGCTGTTGAAGAAGCCTTCATGTCACACATTTATATCAGATAAACACAGCGTGAAACAGTTCTGGAGAGGCTGGTGTTGTTTATCGGTATCTCTTCTGGAAGGCTGTGTGTCTGCAGCAATAGAATTATAGCCATTCTTCTTATTTCAGTCAATAAAACACATTCACTTGGTGATCAGGTTTATAACACTCTAATAAAATGGCATCACGCGGACATTTTTACGGGTTTGAATCTTTTGTATAGATCTCTGCCTCAGTGGCATCGGTTCTCTTTATCCTGTATGTGCAATGGGATATTTTATTTTGCACATGTTAATGTATTGATGATGCATAAAGCAACGCAACAAAATTCCAATAAACAATCTTTCCTACATTAACAGTCGCACGAGTCTGCTTGTTTTCCACTGTTCGATTTGTGCAAGAACAGCATAACAGAAAACAGGAAATTACTTTTTCTCCCATTGCATAAAATGTCCAAAGTTGTCAGAGTTTCTCGGGGTGCTGTGCAGTGGCTGCAAAATTCACTTTCTTTATATCTTATATATTTTCTTTATATTACTTTCTTTTATAAAGAACATACATATGTATGCATAAAGCAAATTCCACAGAGGAAACTGAGCTGGTGACAATTTTCTCTGTGGTGTTTTTACTAGAGCAGGTTCACCAATACCACTGAAAAGAGATTACTATGAAAACTACACTATTATCAAAACAGCACCAATAATATTTAATCAAACTGCCATAATTCATATTTAAACATGTCAAGAGTAATGGTTTGTTTTTATTACCTAGGAGGTTAATTATCCTTTTTTGGGGTAGATTTTGAGTGCGGGCGTGTCATTCTGCTTGAAAACTTTTGAATGAATTCTCATCAAACTTTGTAGGGGTGTAGAGCGAGGTCGCGTTAACGATCCATTAAAATTTGGCTTACATCCACCGTGCTCTGCAAGGTCAACTTAATGATTTGTTGGTCAAAAATGGGCAAAAAGCCTTATAACTTATAACCGTGTCAAGATTTAAAATATCATGTCACATTTGACCTCTGACCTCTCCTTCAAGGTCAATAGATTGATATGAAGGTTACATGATAATCGTAATAATAATGCTATACAGAGTTATTTTAAGAAAATATTGTCCAGAGAAAGGGAGCGAGCTGCCTGCATGACGGTTAGTTAGAAATATACTGTATTAATATAATAATATATAATAAGTTCGAGTTATGCATGTCCAGTTATTTACAAATCAGTCACTATCATCCATGATCTACTCCTACATAATGTTTGTGTAGTCAGACTAAACATCTGTCATGCACACTCTTATCTGATCTTATCTTTACTGCACTGCAAACATCAAGTATATTTATAAAGACCAAACAAAACTAAATGAATATATATATCAAATACATTACTATTAACTTAAAAGTAAATACTGCCCACAGAGTTAGCTTGGCTTGTGCTCTCTGAGCATCTCTTATTTTCATTTCTTATTTTCATCGGCTTGTCTATAAGTGTGTGTGTGTG